>NC_087202.1:61168500-61218470 GCF_015104395.2 Macrobrachium nipponense | reverse complement strand
TTTCGATGAAGTGAAAGGTGAATACATATTCCGTACGGTTGCTTCTAAAATCCTCATAAACCTTGGAACTCGCGCTCCCAATTACTCCCTCCCTTTCAAAATGCAGACTGCCTTATCAGTATCAGTGCACCTCGTTAGACATCATCCATTTCAGGCAGGGTTGCAATCTAAATCGAAGGGATAATGCTAGCTTTATTATATTTTCCTACTTTCAATCTGAATATGTACATTTGAGGATAAAGTGACAATGTGTTAGCCTGAAATGCCATTTGATATATTATTACTACTTGCTTCAGGGGCATTCTTGAGGTTTGCTTCTCCTTATCGCATAGGTACCAACGTTAAGTTTCAAAAACCCAAACCAACTTATAAACATAGATACAAGTTTTAAAAATGCTGTACTTTAGTTCAGAATCAAGAATAAAATTATTGCTAAACCTTGCGAGAACGCGATGACGGATTTAGTTGGACGATTTATAATAAATTATTATTGAGGAGGTGAACACTGGCAGAGTTTCCCATTCCCACCCAGGACCTACGTAGTTACTCCAGGTGGGAGGCGACTCCTCCCATTTGAGTAAACCTAAACTGCACGAATTGCGTCAAGAAACTTTTGCAGAAGAAAACTCAACAAATCCGTCAACTTTCCTTAATTATAAAATCATCTGAATCAGCGCATAAAAACAACCCTAGACAACGCACTGAATTAATTGTCTTATCTCCCTAACCCCGAAAGAGAACCCAACTTTAACAAGTCTTCACACCCAATTTGAATTTATGGTAACTGAGATCTCAGTTTATCGTACAGAAAAGAGAAAAGTTTAATTCCGATAAGGACACAGTATTGGCAATGGCATTATTTCCATAATCACGAGCTCAGATCGAGGTATACCATTTTGAAGAACGCAATACCTTTCTGCTGAAACTTGCATTATTCTCGTAACTTCATAGAACTTATGACACTTATTACTGAGTATTGCACTCATTTTTTAAATTTTTGTGTGTACCAACAAAGGGTTCCGTGTATGTCTTGCTATCATCTTGGTCTTCTCAAGTGATATGAAAAATCTTATGCCATTACATAATGCTACGAATGCCTTAATTGCTTCCTTTATTCTGTTACCTATGCATGCTGGCACTATATTATGTTGTCTGCATAATGTGGGTATTCTGATTCCTGGTTCAGTGATTTTCCCTAATACTTTCAACTGAACATTTAAAAAGTAAGTTATAAAACTCTTAAAATGTGTTCAATTCCATTTTTATCCATCTTGTTTGAATCCCTTCAAAATAGACACAACTCATTCTGACTTTTAAGCAATCTGGAAAAGTAAGTTATAAAACTCCTCTTGAGTAGTACTCAATTCCATTTCTATTCATCTTTTTTTAATCCCTTGAAAACAGACACAACTAATTTAAACTTTTACGCAATCCTCTCTCAATTGTAGGAGCCTTCCTTCCATCATAGCTGCCAGGTCAGTCAAAATAATCATAGGGTTAGCCCTATCAAAGGCCCCCATTAAGACTATGAAGACTGTGTTTATAAGGATAACTACCTTTCCACCTTATAAACACTGAACGTTTCTTTTAAATGAAATAATTAAGTCTACTATGGTAAGATTCTTTCAGATACCACGTAGGCATGACGTCAATGATTTTGAGCGAAATTCTCCTGGCTTTTCTGGCTTTCACACTGGTATTTGGGTAAGGGCTGTCCTGAACACATTTACTTATAAAGCTTGAATATCGGAAGGTGATAGCATTATATGTGTCCCATCTCAACCTGGTGCTGTAGACTTCCCTCTCTAAGGATTCCTGCAGTTCTTGCTCTGTGATGGATTTGTCATCACAGTTTCCTATCTTCTTTAGTGCTACTGTTAACTTCTTTTTCTCTTTCTTATTAGCTTCACTGTCACTCTAACCTTGATGGGTATTGTATTGCTGCCAGCGTTAGATGCCCACATTGTCATAAGTTCATTTGTTCTTCTAGATTTGGATAGTGTGTTTCTCTCTGTTTATAACTTCACTAGAACTTCTCTCTCGAATTCTTTTGAATTTCTTGAACTTGCTTCTCTAGTTTTCTCTATATTGTTACGTTTTCTGGGCCTGGATTTATTCATCCACTTGTTTGACTTGCCTTTCTAAATATTAATGTTTTTTACTGCATCAGCTTTGTGGTTCCATATGGTGCTGATGCTTTTGCCCTAGCCCTTCCTCTTATAGTTTTTTCTATGTGTTACATTGCTTAATGTTCCTTGCTCCACAACCATCATGCCAAGCATTTGTACTTTTTCTGATGCTATCTTCCAGTTTTATTAGTATATTGATTGTCTTTCTGGTTGTGATCTTTTTGTTAAAAGTCATATTCAATACGATCTGAGCACAGATACCAATGTGGTCTGATGGTAGGGTATCCACTACCTCATAGTTGTGCTTTACATCTGAATTGCAAGGTGTACACATGTTGTCAATCTCGTTTCTTTTAATATGTGGTGTTTCAGCATCACTCAGAAACCTAATTTTGTTGTCTCTGCTAATGAGATATTTGTACATGTGTGTAGCTATCAATTTAGATTTCTTTTCCTTGTTGAAGAGTCTTACTTTAGATGTACTACTGCATTAACATCAGCTAGAAGGTTGTAGCTGCCAGTGCCCTTTGCTTGGGCTGGTGAATATATATTGCACACTATGAATAGCTGCCTTCCACTCTCGTCATGTATTCTTATAGTCAGAAGACTGCGTTCCCCCCTAGCCTTGAGTTTGCACATTTTTCCACAGCTAAGTTCTTTCTATAGTATGTTATTATCCATCTACTAAAGGGCGTTTTGCCATCTGTCCTGTTAACTTGGAGACTATTGACAAATTGTGATCCAGGTTTAGCTGCATAGTCTTTGAATATGTACATATTTTGTTCACTGCAGACATGATGTCCACCTGATTCACAAGAGCAAATTACTGTACTTCAATTATTCTATTTGCCAGGCTATTTGTATTATTACGATTACTTCATCTATTATTTTTTTTGTCTCACAATCCTCCTGATTGATTGGGTGGTTTTTATAGTGTGGGGTTCTGGGTTGCATCCTGCCTCCTTAGGAGTCCATCACTTTTCTTGTTATGTGCGCTATTTCTAGTAACACATTCTTCTGCATGAGTTCTGGAGCTACTGCAGCGTCTAATATTTCCTGGTTCCTTTTCAGGGATCCGCTGGCATATCCCATTTCCTTCTTATTTCTATTTTTAGGTCTTAATACTTGTCAATTTTTTTTGTCTTTCTTTCTCACCTACTCTGGAGTACCATAAAATTGCGACATCAATGAGTGATACTTTCTTCTTGATTTTGTCAATCAACATCATGTCTGGTCTATTGGCATGTGTCTGATACAATAGTCCCAGAGGATCTTTGCCTGATCATTTTCTATCACTCCCTCAGGGTGGTGTTCATACCACTATTACTGCAAGCTAGTTGGTGTTGCTTGTACAGGCTCCAGTGAAGGGCTTTTGCTTCTAAATCATGCCTCTTTTACTGGTTCTGTGGAAGTGCTGGACATTTGCTTGTTATGTGGTTTATGGTCTCGTTTTTCATATTTCACTTCTTTCATATGGGTAAGATGTTATTTCCATCTATTATTCTTTGGATATATCAGGTTCTTAGAGCCCAATCATGTGCTGCTGGTAGCATTCCTTCTGTTTCCTTCTTGAGTTCTTTCCTTTGTAGCTGTTGTTTCTTGCACAGGCTGTGGTTGAGGGCTTTTGCTACTGAATCATGCCTCTTTCTGTACTGGTTCTGAGCAAATATGCAGGACATTTGCTTGCTATGTGGTTTATGGTCTTGTTTTTGTTATTGCACTTCCTGCATATGGGTGAAATGTTATTTCTATTTATTGTTCCTTGAATATATTAGGTTCTTAGAGCCTGATCTTGTGGTTCTGTTATCATTCCTTCTGTTTCCTTCTTGAGTTCCCTCCTTTGTAGCCATTGCCATGTTTCATCACTGGCCATTTCTTTTGTCTGTCTCGTGTACTGTCTGTGGATTGGTTTGTTCTGCCATTCTTACATTCTGTTTGTCATTCTCCTGTCTCTGTATGTTTCGGGGTCTTCATCTATTTTTATCATTCCTCCTTCCCAAGCACTCCTTAGCCACTCATCTTCAATGGTTTTTAGACATTGCCCCAGTGCTCTGCCCTTGATGTTGATGCAGTCTTCTATGCTTAGTAGCCCTCTCCCTCCTTCCTTTCGTGTTATGTATAGTCTGTCTGTATTTGCTTTTGGGTGTAGTGCTTTGTGCATTGTCATGAGTTTCCTTCTTTTCTGGTCTATTCTGCAGAGTTCATCCTTTGTTCACTTCACTACTCCTGGGCCGTATCTGATTACTGGTATTCCCTATGTGTTTATGGCTTTCATATCTGGGATTGGATTTTGCCTCAAGTCTCTGTATATATTTTTTCCTGATCGTGTCCTTCATCATTTGGTATTTCATATCATCTTTTATGATTCCCAAGTATTTGTATCCTGTCTCATCTATGTGTTCGATGCTATTACCACCTGGTATCTTTACCCCTTCAGTCCTTGTCAGTTTACCTTTTTGTATGCTGACCAAGGCACATTTTCTATTCCAAATTCCATCCTTATGTCCCCAGATACAATCGTTACAGTCTGCATTATGGTATCTATTTCCTGATGCTCTTACCATACATCATCCATGAACATCAGATGGTTAATTCTGTTGCCTCCTTTCTTGAGTTGGCACCCAGTATCCATCTTCTGCAGTACTTTTTGTCGGGAATCATGGGTACTAGGAAGAGTAGAGGGGACAGTGAGTCACCTAGAAAGATCCTTCTTCTGATGTTAACCTCTGCTAGCCTTGTCCCAGAGCTTATAATTACTGTATTCCAGTTGTGCATTGTATTTTTTAGAAAGATTTCTTGTAGTCAATCCATGCCATACTTAAGTTGGTTTTTCTTCTCTTGTTTTTCTTCATTACCATTTTGTCTGTCAGGAGCTGGCCTCTCTGTTGGTGGGGGATGGTATTTGTATCCTGTAGGTAGTTGTATATCTTGCCTTTCACTGATGATACCTGTTAGTATCCATGGACTTCACCGGGACCTGAGGCTCTCCAGTTGGGCATTTTCTTCCGTAGGTGACTGATTGTGTATGTATGATCTCAGTGAAACTTTTATTTTACTCTCCCCATTTTTTCTGCCTTGACTACCTGGAGCCATGTTGCATGTATGTTGTGTGATAATGTCATTAACTTGTTTCTGCTTCAGACACTTCCTAGTGGTTGTCTTCACCTCTTAGTTGGCTGTATAGTCTTTTCTGGTTAGTTCCAAAGGGTTTGTTCTGTAGGTATCCTTTATTCATGGTCATGTACCGATTGGATCTTTTGTGCCTTGGCTTTAAGCCTCTGTTTTATATCTTCTATTGTGTTGTGTAGTGCCTTCTCCTGTACTTTGTATTTCTCGTTCAGTTCCTCCCTTGTTTTCTTGCTTCTTAGCCTCTTTTCTGCCATCTCTAAGTTTAAGCTGATCTCATCACCATGCTTTATTTTTCCAGGTGCCTTTTCCAATGCAGTTGCTGTTATTGTTTCTGTTGGGTTGGTTTTGATGGTGGTGTTGGTGTTTGTATCCCTATGAGTTCTGCTACTAGTCTTGCTCCTGCATATGCCATTATTTGTTTCTGTGATACTGGTGGTGTGTAGTAGAGTGTTTATTTCATTAATTTCTCTTATTTTGGGAGTAGACACTCTCAAACATGTTTTAGTTGAAAAGGATTGCTGCTTCATCTCCATAATTTTATAGTCTTCTCTATTTTCCTTATCAAGGATTTTTCGGTGCTGCTCAAACTGACAAGCAACGTGCCCAATGTCCGTTCTCTCTCTCTCTCTCTCTCTCTCTCTCTCTCTCTCTCTCTCTCGTGATGTTTCGCCCACATCTGCCAGAGCATTATCACAGTGATGGTTGCTGTAGGACTGAGTGCTTACAGGTGCTCCCACAGGCCCCAGTGAGGAGTGTACAGGTTTTCATTGGCTGGTGGCCAGGCGGTGTGAGCATCGAAAAATGTTCGAGCCACACTGATCTTTTCAGGTGTGTGCAGTCACTGGGAGCCATGTTTTCATTGGCTACAACCGTGGTGACATTACTCCTGGTATTAAAAGCATCTTCTTTAATGTTGGTCCCTTCCTGGGCACTGGTGTTATCCTCTGGAGGGGGAGGGGTGGCTGGGCCTTCCTTACACAGGTGGGCAGCAGGAAGGGTTCTTGCGTCGTATTCAGGATGGGTTTCTGCTCCCGGATGAATAACGCTTCAAGGATGCGTAGGCATCGCTATCAGGGGCATTTCCAATAATATCAGTGTTTCTGACAATGTCCAAGAAGATCACCAAGTAACCATTCTTTAAGGGTCAGCACGTCCCTCACATGAAAGTGTAACAGTAAACCTATTTATTAATAGGAACATACTGCATACATAAAGTCTGAAAGTGTCGTCTGATACAATACTATGTTTAGAGATGTCTGAAAATTGACGACACTGTTACCTGAAGTAATGGCGAGCAATAGTATGTAAACAATAAAATAGATTGTCATTCAAGTGCAATTCATGATGTCTAAAAGCTTGACATATTACAGACTAGAAAAAAAAGAAGTAAATGGGTCCCGAAATTTGGCTTTTTCATGTTTTAGTGTAGTCATGTGGTTTTTGCTAAATTTGCGCTCAAACTGATGGAGTTTAATTTGTGGGTTTGTCTTAGGAATTGAATTGAATATATAGAATTTAGGCCAAAGGCCAAGCAATGGGACGTATGAAGTTATTCAGTACTGAAATGAAAATTAACAGTAGAAGGTCTGAAAGGTGTAACGGGAGGAAAACCTCGCAGTTACACTATGAAATTAGTGTTAGTAGAGGGTGGAAACTAAGATGGAAGAAAGAATATGAAAGGAAGTAAAATAAAAGGAACGAAAGGGGCTGCAGCCAGGGGTTGAGGGCATGCTGCAAAGAACCTCAAGTAACTCCTATGGTGCACTGATGGCACTGCTTATGGCCACTACTATTTCTTTTCTAATGATTACTACTACTAACTCTTCTGTGTCTTCCTTATGAATACTAATACAGTTTCAGTGAATGCTGCTACGGCTAATATTGTTTATAGATGCTACAAGTATATTCATATGAATATTACCACTGCTGCTACTAGTTTTTCTCATGAAAACCACTACTACTTTCCCTTATCAGTAATGCTACTACCACCACATTTTCCTGGGGATATGTATCATAAATAAATATGGTATGAACTTCTACAACTACTAATACTACTCTGCTGATAACTTTTACTTTAACAATTACTTTTTCTTATGGATTTACCTCTTGAACTATTATTCACTGCTGTTTATGAGTGTAATTACTTTTACTACTAGATGTACTGTTGGACACAGGTTTGGCAGGTACACCCAAGTCTGAGCGAAGTGCACACTTGCACCTGTTACTTCGCTGCATGTTCCTGTTTGTAGCCCCTCCCGCCACCACTTTTTTTCTTACATTAACGTTTTATCCACACCCTCGGGCACCTCTCCAGGGCAGGGCCAGTGAGTGCATAGCGACCTCACAACCACTTTCCATTGGCCGGCCTCAGGCGCCTCTCTGAGGGCAGGGCCAGTGAGCATCCAGCGGCCCCCATCCGCTGTCCATTTGGCAGCCAGGGCGCTTTTTCTGGGCAGGGCCAATGAGTATCCAGCGGCCCCCCAACCACTGTCCATTCACCAGCCTCAGGTGCCTCTCCCGGACAGGGCCAGTGAGTGTCCAGCAGCCCCCCAACCACTCTCTGCTTCCCAGCCTTGGGTGCCTCTCCAGGGCAGGTCCAGTGGCCCCCCCAACCACTGTTCTTTTGCCAGCTTTGGGCAGCTCTCCTGGGCAGGGCCAGAAAGCGTCTAGCAGCCCCCAAACCACTGTTCGTTTGCCAGCCTCGGGCCCCTCTCTTGGGCTGGGCTAGTGAGCGTCCAGCAGCCGCCCAACCGCTGTCCATTTGCTAGCCCCGGGCATCTCAGCTGGGCAGGGCCAGTGAGCGTCCAGCGGCTGTCCAACCGTTGTTCATTCGCCAGCCTCTGGCACCTCTCCTGGGCAGGGCCAGTGACTGTCCAACAGCCCCCAAACCGCAATCCATTCGCCAGCCTTTGGCACCTCTATTGGGCTAGGCCAGTGAGCATCCAGCAGCCCTTAACCACTGTCCATTCGCCAGCCTACGGCGCCTCTCATGGGCAGGGCCAGTGAGCGTGCAGCGGACCCCCAACCACTGCCTGTTTGCCAGCCTGGGGTGCCTCTTCTGGGCAGGGCCAGTGGGGGTTCAGCTACCCCAAAACTGCTGTCCATTATTCACCAGCCTCCGGCGCCTCAGCTGGGCAGGTCAGTGAGCACCAGAGCTCCCCAACTGCTGTCCGTCGCCAAGCCTTCCCGGGGCCCAAATCTTGTGGTAAGGCAGTGAGCGTCCAGCAGCCCCCCCCCCCCCCCACCACAAACTTCATGTCCATTTGCCATTCCTTATGGGACTTCTAATGGGCCATGGCCCACTGGGAGCATCCAGGGGCCCTCACCCAATGTACGTTCACCAAACCTTGGTGCCTATAGGGGAGGGCCACAGGAGCGACAGGATTGTCCCAACAATGCAGTCCTTTCACCAGCCTCGGTGTTTTTCACCTTTCTTAGGTAACGTCAGTGAGCATTCAGCGGCCCCCAACCGCTGTGCATTTGCCAGCCTCAGTTGCGTCTCTTGGGCAGGGCCAGTGAGCTTCCAGTGGCCCCCCAACTGCTGCCCATTTGCCAGCCTCGGGCACCTCTATAGGGCAGGGCCTGTGAGTGTCCACTGGCCCCTCACCCGCTGTCCATTTGCCAGCCTTGGGCGCCTCTTCTGGGCAGGGGCAGTGAGCATCCAGCAGCCCTGCAACTGCTGTCCATTCACAAGCCTCGGGAACCTCAGCTGGGAAGGTCCAGTGAGCATCCAGCTGCTGCCCAAACACTCTAACCTGTGACCAGCCGTCGTACCACTGCCTCAGCTGGGCAGGGCCAGTTACTGTCCAGCTGTACCTCAGCTGCTGTCCCTTTACCAGCCTCTCTTGGGTAGGGCCAGTGAGGGTCCAGCAGCCCCCCCAACTTCTGTTCATTTCCCAGCCTTAATTGCTTCTCATGGCCAGGGCCACTGAGCATCCAGGGGCCCTCAACCGCTGTCCGTTCGCCAACCTTGGGCGCCTATACTGGGTAGGGCCACAGAGCGTCCAGAGGTCCCAAAACTGCTGTCCTTTCACCAGCCTTGGGCGCCTTTCTTAGGTAGCGTCAATGAGCATTCAGCAGCTCCCAACCGCTGTGCGTTCGCCAGCCTCGGGCACCTCTCCTGGGCAGGGTCAGTGAGCGTCCAGCAGCCCCCCAACCACTGTCCATTTGCCAGCCTCGGGCGCCTATATAGGGCAGGCACTGTGTGTCCACCGGCCCCCTACATGCTGTCCATTTGCCAGCCTTGGGAGCCTCTCCTGGGCAGGGCCAGCGAGCATCCAGCAGCCTGACAACCGCTGTCCATTCATCAGCCTCAGGCACCTCAGCTGGACAGAGCCAGTGAGCATCCAGCAGCTGCCCAGATGCTGTCCGTTCGCCAGCCTCGGTCACCTCTCCTGGGCATGGCCAGTGAGCATCCAACCGCTGAACATTTGCCAGACTTGGGTGTCTTAGCTGGGCAGTGCCAGTGAGCATCCAGCAGCTGCCCAACTGCTGTCTGTTCGCCAGCCTCAGGCCCCTCTCCTGGGCATGGCCAGTAAGCGTACAGCGGCCCCCCAACTGCTTTCCGTTCGCCAGCCTCCGACGCCTCTATTGGACAGGGCCTGTGACTGTCCACCGGCCCCCACACCCTCTGTCCATTTGCCAGCCTCGGGAGCCTCTCCTGGGCAGGGCCAGTGAGCGTCCAGCGGCTGCCCAACTGCTGTCTGTTCGCCATCCTAAGGCACCTCTCCCCCACACCCACTGTCCATTTGCCAGCCTCGGGTGCCCCTCCTGGGCAGGGCCACTGAGCATCCAGTGGCCCACCCAACCTTTGTCTGTTCACCAACCTCAGTCGACTCTCTTAGGCAGAGCCCGTGGGCATTCAGCGGCTCCCCAACCTCTGTCCATGCTCCAACCTCCGGCACCTCACACGGTTAGGGCCAGTGAGTATCCAACGGCCCCCAAGGAGCTGTCTGTTCATCAGCCTTGGGCGCCTTTCTCCGGCAGGGCCAATGAGCATCCAGCTGCAACTTAACCGCTGTCCATTTGCCTGCCTTGGGCACCTTTCATGTGCAGTGCTAGTGAGCGTCCAGCAGCCCCCCAACCGCTGTACTTTTGCCAGCTTCGGGCGCCTCTCCTGGGCAGGGCCAGTGAGCGTCCAGCAGGCCCCCAACCGGTGTCCATTATTCGCCAGCCTTGGAAGCCTCTCCTCTCCTGGGCAGGGCCAGTAATCGTCCAGCGGCTCCCCAACTGCTGTTCGTTCACTAGCCTCGAGCTCCTCTCCTGGGCAGGTCCAGTGAGTGTCCAGCAGCCCCTCAACCATTGACCGTTCACCAGCCTTGGGTGCCTTTCCTGGGCAGGGCCAGTGAGCATACAGTGGCCCCCCAACCGCTGTCCATTTGCCTGCCTTGGGCGCCCCTCATGGGTAGGGCTAGTGAGCGTCCAGTAGCCCCCCAATCACTGTCCTTTTGCCAGCCTCGGGTGCCTTTCCTTGGCAGGGCCAGTGAGCTCCCAGCAGCCTCCCAACCGGTGTCCATTTTTCGCTAGCCTCGGAAGCCTCTCCTCTCCTGGGCAGGGCCAGTAAGCGTCCAGCGGCTCCCCAACTGCTGTTCGTTCACTAGCCTCGAGCGCCTCTCCTGGGCAGGTCCAGTGAGTATCCAGCAGCCCTTCAACCATTGACCGTTCGCCAGCCTTGGGTGCCTTTCCTGGGCAGGGCCAGTGAGCATACAGTGGCCCCCCAACCGCTGTCCATTTGCCTGCCTTGGGCGCCACTCATGGGCAGGGCTAGTGAGCGTCCAGCAGCCCCCCAATCGCTGTCCTTTTGCCAGCCTCGGGTGCCTTTCCTGGGCAGGGCCAGTGAGCTGCCCAGCAGCCCCCCAACCGGTGTCCATTATTCACCAGCCTCAGAAGCCTCTTCTCTCCTGGTCAGGGCAAGTAAGCGTCCAGCGGCCCCCCAACCGCTGTCCATCCACTAGCCTCGAGCACCTCTGCTGGGCAGGTCCAGTGAGCGTCTAGTGTCCCCTCAACCATTGGCTGTTCTCCAGCCTTGGGTGCCTCTCCTGGGCAGAGCTAGTGAGCATACAGTGGCCCCCTAACCATAGTCCTTTCACCAGCGTAGAGCGCCTCTCCTGTGCAGGGCCAGCGAGTGTCCAGCAGCCCCGCAACCACTGTCTGTCTGCCATCCTCGAGCACCTCTCCTGGGTAGGTCCGTCACACGTCCTGTGCCCCCACAACCACTATCCTTTCACCTTAACTTTCCCCGAAATGATTCCCGATATTAAAGAAGGAGAGCAGTGAGTTGCTGGTGGTTGGGAAACAAATGCTGAAAGTTAAAAATAAACCTCGGAGAACACTTTATTTTTCTTGATGTTCTTGAATGGTTCAACAGTCAGTTAAACGACGAAACGACTAAGTCGTTTAAATGACAAAACAGTCGTTGAACGGAATAAAATTGCAGGTAAGGTAAATCTCTAATTGTTAGCACACAACTGCTTACAACCAATAACTACTTAAAATAATTAAACAATGCTGAAGAGATTCTTTAGGAATAAGAAAACAAATTTTATATAAGAAACAGATAAATTATGCCTTATTTTCTAAACTCCCCCAAAAACATTCTATTATGTAAAAACATGAATATGATAGAATGTAGAAACTAAATATGCTATTTTTTGCAGTTTCTCTTACTAAAGGGTTCCTTAATTAGTACAATATACGAGACTGCTTGACTGAGTTATAAAGATCTTTCACACCGACTGCTAGCTGTTAGAGTGAAGTAATAAATTCCGAATGGTACGCCTCTATCAAATGGTATATGAATAAATAGTTCACATTACAAACGGAATGAGTTGTTTTTAAATAAGTAGAGTAATAGTATAGAAAAGAGTAATAAAAATAGCAATGGTAAAAATCATATTCAGTCCTGATTAACCTCATACATCATCAACCTTCGTTACATTCAGGTGTGGCTGCCACAGGCATTTGCTGAAATCCAACTTAGGTCAAAATAGATATTTGGTGTCAATTTCAGAACAATTATTTAAATGGAAATACACTTTCGGTTTACATAATCCATCAATTTATAAAGTAATATTATATAAATCACAAATTTCAAGAGCGATAAATATAATTTCATAAAGGCAACTATGAGCGCCACTGACAGGTTATGAGATGGAAGGCTTGGAGGAACTAGTTAGACAACCAGATGTATAAAGGACAAATGTATCCACTGCATCAATCATATATTTTTTTTTTTATTCGAACCACGTCTCACCGGAGTAGCCTAGATGTCAATTTCTCGAGTCATCCGATTTACAACACAACAACCTTGATGGTCTTCATATCAATGGTAGATATGGTTTCACACTGATAAATTCAGTACTTAGATATGATGAGAGAGAGACTGAACTATGGTTGGATTTATTTTCTGTCAATTTCGTTGATATTATTGAATATTACAGAATTGACCTTTTATAATACCTTGATAATGACAACAGGAAACTATATTGAAATTGTAAACCATTGACAGAGAGAGAAGACTAAAGTATTGTATTTTTGGGTTTATTTTCTGTCAATTTCGTTGGCATTATTAGACAATACTATATAGACCTTTTATTATTCCTTTGGAATGACAACAAAAGTTGTATAAGAGAGAGAGATAAAGAGAGAGAAAGAAAGAGAGATTGAACTATGGTTGAGCTTATTGTCTAGCAATTTCGTTGTTATTATATTAAACAATTCTGGATTGGCCGTTTATAATCTTGAGAGAGAGAGAGAGAGAGAGAGAGAGAGAGAGAGAGAGAGAGAGAGAGAGAACCATAGTTGGGTTTATTTTCGGTCAATTTTGTTAGCATTACATTAAACAACACTGAATTGACATTTTATAGTAACTTGAAAATAATAATAGGGACTCGATTAAAATTATATAACTTAGAGAGAGAGAGAGAGAAGAGAGAGAGAGAGAGAGAGAGAGAGAGAGAGAGAGAGAGAACTATAGTTGGGTTTGTTTTCTGTAAATATTTTTTTATATTGTATTATTATACAGTACTATATAGACCTTTTATAATACCTTGAGAATGACAACAGGGACTCGATTATATTAATGTTCTATAACCTTGTGATTATACAACAAGGTAAATCCGATATCGCTGTGTCTTCGTCCATACTTGTTACAATACGGCTAGGGTGTGATACAAGTCGAAGTCGAACCAACTTTTTCAAAGATCTCGTTCAATAGTTAAAATTTCCCTCCACATGTGACCTAACAAAACATCAAGAAAAAAAATCATCAATGGTATTTTCGTTTTCCTGAAACTGAATTTCATGATGATCATTTGCAGAATAGTAAGGTGTTAGATCATGACGACAGTGGTAGTTCGAAAATTCATCGGTTGTCAAAGACCCATTTGACAACGGAATTACCATAGGGAATGTAATAATGTGCTTCGCAAGATATTTCACTTTCAATACTGAATGTTTGTATAAATAAAATAATTAGCAATTTGACCTTACTACACGCGCCATATATGGGGAGATACATAGCGATAAAGAGATGGATTGAATCGCTTTCAGTAGCCGTCAGGTTCAGGTTGATTCCTGAGATTTAACTTAAATTACCAAATTCCCTCCCTCATTTGGGCTGGTCCTTGGTCATCATCATTGGTAAAACGTAAAATACCCGAGACCCAAGTTTTTTATGCTTTTAATAATTACATAATTATGAGATTTTATTAAAATCGGTTGGATTCATAGATGAATTTAAAGAAAGTGTCTGAAAACTGCGTATTACACATTTGTGACATTCAGTGTTTAATCACAATCATAACTTCGTATTAACCTTTGTTTAAGAACTCAAGCGATACAAACTGATTGAAGCTATATATATATATATATATATATATATATATATATATATATATATATATATATATATATATATATATATATATATATATATATATATTGTTTCCAATTTCCATTCTCATAACATTCCTTACATTTGAGGTCAAGATTTACTTAAATTACTATGGTAATTAATATTTTTATTTCTATCTATACAATGTTGAATTGTAAAAATGAAAAAAAAAAGCAAAACAGACAGCATTCGGCACATTATTTAGTCCATCCACCTTTATGTGCAATAACATCTTGCAATCAGTTTTGAATTGACGAGATGTGGTTATACACAACTTGCGGGTTGAGAACATGCTGGAAAAGACGACGCTGGTGGCTATGCTCCTGACCCTACAGCTCCCAGCGGCTGCTGCTGCTTGGAGCCTGTTTTTTCTATTTAAATAGTTCCAAACACACAAGTTCATTGTGTCACTTGTGGCAACTGCGGCATTTGTAAGCAGGCTTTGCGTGGCTACTTCCGTAATCGCACTATCTTCTTCGGGTGTCTTTTCTCTTGGCCCCCCAGCAGCTCTTGGCCTGTCGATGAGGTTTCCAGACTCCCAAAGTCGAACTGTTGGCACTGAAATTTCGATTCTCTTGCAATACGTTTTGAAAGATATACCAATCTCTTTCATGCCCAAAATTCTGCTCCTATTGCCGAATCTCTTTTGACTACGATCCATTGTCAACTCCAGTCGCTAAACCGCTACTAAATAGAATGACTTATTGGACTATCAGTGGTCACGACATCACTTACATCTCATTTTTAAGTTATGCAACTTTTATCGTGTCCTTGTTGTCATTCCCAAGGTATTTTAAAAGGTTTATATATAGTATTATCTATTAATGACAACAGAAAATAAACTCAACAATAGTCCTCTCTCTCTCTCTCTCTCTCTCTCTCTCTCTCTCTCTCTCTCTCTCTCTCTCTCTCTCTGTTTTACAATTTTAATAGACTTCCTGTTGTCATTATCAAGGTATTATAAAAGGTCGATTCAGTATTATTCAATAATACCAACGAAATTGAAAGAAAATAAACCGAACTATAATTCAGTCTCTCTCTCATCATATCTAAGTACTGAATTCATCAGTGTGAAACCATATCTACCACTGATATGAAGACCATCAGGGTGGTTGTGTTGTTACTCGGATGACTCGAGAAAAAAACATCTAGGCTACTCCGGTGAGACGCGGCTCGAATAAAATTCTCTACTATTCCTCCCCAATCCTTCTTTCTCATAACCTGTGCCAGGTCCGGTCAGTTGTT
This sequence comes from Macrobrachium nipponense, assembly GCF_015104395.2. NCBI lineage: Eukaryota > Metazoa > Arthropoda > Malacostraca > Decapoda > Palaemonidae > Macrobrachium > Macrobrachium nipponense. The sequence goes on along the minus strand of NC_087202.1, from coordinate 61,203,074 downwards.
TTGAGGGAACAATCGAACTCTGATTGTTTCCTGTAGTTCGGTTGTTCTGCCTGTTAGCCAGTTTTGTTGTTTTTTAAAGGGGAGTTGACGATCTGTCCCGTCTCGGCCTGACAGCTCCAGCAACTGCGGAGTCGGTATGGAAGCAGCTTTAGTCAGTTGTGGACATTCTACTGAATTGTCAGTAGTGAAGCGCCGACGGGTATGGCTTTCCCCGTTTGCCTCGAAAGGAGGTGGATGTCTTCCTCGTCGGTTAGAGCAGTTTCGTCCCGGCGGCAGCGTGCGGCAGTCTTGACGGCATAACTAAGTTAGTCTGTTTCTTGCGACCTCGTCTGGGAGTGGGAGTGCGACCTCGTCCGTGTTCTGAATCGGTGTTTAGACGGCTAACCTGGGTTATTAATTTCTACCGCCTTTTGCAACAAAATTGTTTCGGTAGCTCGCCTGTTTTTACCACGGTTTGGTTATGCTTTATGTTTAGCTGTGCTTTATGTTTAGCTGTGTATGTTAGTTAGCCCTGATGTTTTGTGTGTATTGCCCTGTTGTGGCTGTTTCTTTCGTTGGGCACTAACATAATTATTGTGACAAAGCTCTCACTTTAGTATGTGTAATTATCAAACTATTCGACAGGTTGATTTAGCACTGTTGTCAGTAATTCAAGTTTTCTTTTTTTTATAAGGTCATTTTGGAATACATTATTTATCACTCCATTGGTTTGTTTAGATGTGTATTTTTCAAGTATATAGGAAAAGTTTTTTTTGACTGTGATTTTAGTATTGTCTGTAGTAATTTATTTTGCTGCTCATGATATTTATGACTTGATTTAGTAGTTACTAACTCCTCAAATTTTTTAGTATTTGATATGACTCCATTTTGTTGTAAATTTAAATTTACTCATTTTGTATATATGTAAACTAAGATTTGTGAATATTAAACGTATTAAGGTCATGTTTGTATTGTTGCTCTTTCCTCCTTTGTCTGCTTCAATTACTGCCAGATTATCAGTCCCGACATTTTTTTAAGAACCTGTAGAACCCAAAAAGGGTCCATTAACACCTGTCATTACTTTATAAATTGATCTATTATGTAAATCGAAAGCTTATTTCCAATCAAATAATTATGTTCTGAAATTGACACCTAATATCTACTTAACTGAGTTGGATTTCAGCAAGCGCCGCCAGCCAAACCCGAATGTAACGTAAGTTGACGATGTATGATTAATCAGGACAATGTGATTTTTACCATTGCTGTCTTTATTACTCTTTACTATACTATTTTTCTATTTAACCCATTAATGCCCAGCGAAAGGAAATCCTGCCAGCAAGTTTAAACAGGTTTTTACAAAATACCAGGAAGTTCAGAGATTCATCAGCTATTAGGATATTAACAAACAGGTCTAATCTTGTTGCTGACTGAGCCATAATCTCTGACTCCAAATATGAGTTTGGTGTTATTTTTAATTTTAGTGAGTGAAGAGGTCAGAATCAGCACCGTCACCACCTTGTAAAAGAATGAATGTCTTCTTCTTACTAAATGCATTTTATGAATAAATATGGTTGAATGCAATACTCTAAGGATGAACCTATTGAATAATACAATAGTGAACGCTGTAACATTATTCTGAAATTAGACAAGAAATTAAATTTTTAGTGTGGCAGGATTTCCTGCCACTGGGCATTGGTGTTAAGAGATTTACGCCCTACCTGGATTTTTCACTAAATATTCTTATATAATAATTAAATAAAAATCTTTCCATATGTAGGACTTAATACTCCTTCACAAACATACACACCTGGAATAATAGGCTCTTATAAATCCATTTATACATGTGTACATGAGCACATTAGTTTGTACATTTGAACACATTTCAGGTAGTATACTGTGTGTGTATATGTAAGTGTTTACATAATAAAAATATGGAATGTTAGTCCATATATATAAAAGATTGCTTGCAGGAATGTGATCAGACTAGAGACGCTAAAGATGACGTATACAATAAGTATGTAGGCTAAGTTGACATGCCGTCATCTGTGGTCATTCATTTGTTTTGAAACAGTCCAAGCTCCCTGCTTGAGACAACTACCCCGACCTATGATTCAAACGGCCTACGTGATCTGTAGCGTGTCTCATTTGATTGTGTGTTCGTATGAAACTATGTCATTTGTAAGTATGTTCATATGTTTTCGAACTACTGTCTGTTCCTTCATAACTTGTAACAGAGATGGTAGACAAGCAGAAGAGAGTTAGCTATCGTCATTAGAAGACCTGTACCTCTTTACCTAAGCTTTATCATGTAGAGGAATAGGATTAGCCATCATCATTGGCAGAAACAGATCAAGCTATCGTATTAGAAGACTTGTACAATCATATCTGATCTTCAGCATGTAAAACTTCAAGAATATATCTATTTTATACTTCGTGTTTTCTACAAAAAGAAACCTCACCGAACCAACAGTGTTTAACACATCGTCGTAATAACCAACAAGATAAATACCGACTTCGTAAGTGATCTACAAACCCCCAGAAACTCCATTGAAAGATGGAAGTGCAATACCAACCGACTTAGCGTAAGATTATCGCTAGTCTAACATTACCTCATAGGGCGCCTTATCATACAAGGCACAAGCCCTAATATTGGTGGCCAGCGTACCAGAAGAACTCTACAAACGTCTACGAAGAAAAAACCAGAATAATAAATCATGTATCATAAGAAGTCAACGACGACGGAAGCAGCAGATTCTTCAAGCAACCTAGTATCATCCTTAGTGAGCGACTTCAGAAAAACCCAATAAAGAACTTTTCAACGACACGAAAGCAACAGATTCTTCAAGCAACTAGTATCATCGTTAGTGAATAACTTCAAGAAACAACCGAACGCGTCTGCAGCATCGGATCTTTCAAGGGCTCGAATCATCGAAACAACGCGCACGGGGGAAACTGAAGCCAAACCAGGTCATCGCTAAATAGAGAAGGAGGACCAAGGCCGTGTGTCGTTATCGGAACACCGTGACTTCCCACAAAAGCAAGCTAAGTACAATTTTTTATTCATTTGGAGTAACTTTGAGTGTTCCTTTACAGGTCGAATTTCGTTATTCCTGTGGCTGAAGTTACGAGACATTCTTAATCTTACTTTTTTACAGAAATTATCTACATCATTGAGATTTCGCTACTGCGAGTTTTTTATATTTGAGTGTCTGTTTCCAGAAGTTCTACTGAAATATCATAATCATATACTATGTAATTTTATCATTTTGGGGGATTATTAATCCCTACGTAACAAATCATATTAAACAGTGAATATGCGTTTACGCAGTGGACGTCTGTATTTTATACAGATGCATGGATAGGGTCGTTAAGCACCGTAGTGATTAGAAAACACACAAAAACAAGTGGAACACCCGTACAAATCTATATAAATTAGAGGTAACACTATTTCGGGTCATGACAATAAATGCTCCTTTGCAAAGTCCCGATCGCAGTTTTAGCCTTGAGTTTTTGAGTTATATAAAATATCGAACCTCAATGACTCAACTTAACTTTTAAAATATGGCTGGATTGCAAGGAATAACATGTCTGTAAAAAACTTTCATCAGGCTAAATGCGCTGACCAGGATCCCTCACTATTTCAAACTTTAGCAAAGAATGAAGTACAAACAGTTATATTGTATTGTCTTATAGTAATCGCTCAGTCTAATAGTTCGTCATTCATTGCTTTATACGAACCAGCAACATAATGCTAAAAACACACAATACGTTGCCGATGGTAATAAAGAGAAGGATCCTAATTATTACGAAAAGAAATAGAAACAGTAGCCTGTTCAGAATCAAACAAGCAAACTCGGTTACTGTGTCACCTAGTCAAGCGGTCAAGGTTAGTCAAAACTGCCGAAGTTTTCAAAGCAACGCAAATTCCACACAATAAGCGACTCTAGCAGAGTGGGGAAAAGCGATGTTAGATCATACATACCGATATCTTTTGAATTAAAAAGGATTTTTCCTATGAAACACACGACCGTATAAAGTAATCAGAGCAGGTTTTCGTTTTTTTTTAATACGTAAGTTATTATAAGTAGTGGTGGATAAAGCCCGACTGTACGCGCCGTAAAAATTAGAATATCTTGTTTATTCCTTTAGTACACGTAATATCCTGTATTTACGGACTCACGTCTGTTTTGTTCGAACTTCCTAATGAGAAGTCCGGATAAGCGAGCGCTTACAGATACCTCTATAGTTATAAAAAACATTGATCTGTATGTAGTGTAATTGTAAGATCCATCAGGGGTATACAAAAATATTACTTACATCCTGCAAAATAAGGCGTGTTTATCAAAGGAAAATCCTATAAACCTTCAAACATATTAAAATCAGTTTGAACAAAAAAGAGACAGTTAAATAATAACTTATATAGAGGAACTATACATTTGTCTCATAAATCGTAACATTGTTCAAATGACCCAACAGAATTCTCCGCCGCAACCACAGTCGCAGTTTTGCACGCAAAATCTCGAGACGCATGCACCCTCGAATGTCTTAGTGCGTGTAAAAAAGACTTTGCTGGGAAATGAAATTTTAATCCTTCCCGACACTCTGAAATATAACGATTTCCGCGAACAAAGCCCTAAAAGTATACATATCGTGGACGGAAGTTATAAATATCGCATTTTTTATTGTTGCTAATTTTTAATCCCGCCCAACCAGTCGTGGATGAATCTCTCTGATAATCTATCTAAAGTAATATCCGTAAAGTCATTCAAGCAGAGGTGATTCAGCAGAATTTTTTTTATCTTCTACCTGAATACCAGGAAGTTTCTCCACTAGCGAGTGATCTCTGGGAAAAAAAACGGATGTAATTTAACACAAAATACGGTCTAAGGACAAACATAAAGCTATATACGTACCTTCGTATAGACTCTCAATGGAATTTCAAAATAGAGATAAATGACGAAGTTGAAAAATGTTAGTAATAGGAGTCATTAGGAAATCAAATAGCCCTTATAATTTTTCCCTCAAACGTCATGCCACATAAAAGATCGGACTTGGCGTATCTGCGTAGATTTCCTGCTCGTTAAACAAGGAAACACGTCCCGATAGTTTCCAGTGTTCGATGTACCGACGACATCTATCTCGTTAGCTTAGAATAAATTTTTTTCACCAACTTGGACTTACTTAAAAGTTTTTTACCACCAGATACCATTACCTAAGTGATTGTACCTCATACTCCGTTTTCAGCACACTCAGGGGACATTATCAATTTTTTACGTATGCCTCCGGCTTACGTTGCGCCCCAATTACAATATAGTGTTTGGAGACTTTTAGGGGATAACCTACATGCCTATATGGATGATCTTGTAATCTTTTCTAATACCTTAGAAGTACATTCACATAAAGTAGAGCTAGTGCTACAGAGACAAAGACAAATAATCTCAGAGTAAAATATCTAAATGTGAGTTTTTTAAAACCGAACATGTTTATCTAGGTTTTATGTGTCTGGTCAAGGTCTTAAAAGTAGTCCATGTAAGGTGTCGGCTATTCATAACTTTCCGGTACTTATTAACGTAAAAGGGGGATACAGCACTTTTGCGCTGTAGTGGTATTACAATCGTATGTAAATATGTAACTCTTCAATCATGACAGCTCCTTTAACAGATCTTACGAAGAAGGGCGTAGATTTATTATGGTCTAAAAAGCATCAACAGGCGTTCGATATCTTAAAGCGGAATATGCAGCTCACTTAACTGAAAAAATCCCTGATTTAAATAAGGATTTTTTTTTATTGCAACAGACGCCTCAGACCAAGGGTAAGAGGGATACTACTCAGTAATATGATAAACAGTTCTTCCCTATAGCTTTTTAATTCACGTAAACTAAAGCCCTCTGAAAGTAAATATGCAGTAATAGGCAAGGAAGGGCTAGGTATCTTTAACACTAGTACATTTTAAGTTCATAATCTATGGCTATCCTGATAAAGTCCTTACTGAACATGAGTCCTTTACCGAGTTTTTCAAAGGCTTTAATCACAGTCCAAAAGGAACTCGGTGACAAATGATCATTCAGGTTATTGGAGCCAAGATAAGATATCTACCTGGGAAAGCAAATATCATAGCTGACGCATTATCCCGCAATCCCGCACCATACAGCAAAGAACCATTAATTGGACTAAAAGATATAGAAACATCCGTGCCTATTGTTAAAACCGTATCTAAAACAAGAAAATTCCTTAACCCAAGAGATCGCGAGCATTGAATATCTGGGTCGTGAGCGCAGAACTGTTACAAAACTGAACAAAGCAAGTGTCAACAGTGATAAGCAAAACAATAAACACCAAACAATAAACACTTCGAAACGGAAACAGGGTCAGTGGCTAGGCAAAAACAATAAACACTTTTGAGCAGAAACCCTAAAGCAAAAGTATATTTAAAAAGTATGTGTTATCAGAATAATGTAATCAAATGTAATATTATATAGGTCCGTGACGAGGAAAACCCGAAGAACACAGCAGATGACTAACGACCAGGTAGTAGTAATAATCTCTTTCATACCAATCGTCATAAACTGGTTGCATTCCGTCATCCAGGGTTCCCTCCTATGTCACAGAAAGCCAAATCACTGTTTTACTGGCCTACAATGCTTACAGATAGCACATAACTGATTGTAACACGTGTCATGAAAACAAGGGACACACTAAGACACCTGTCAGTTAAGGGCCTATCCTGTGCCAAATCAATCCTTGAAAGAATATACGTAGAATTATTAACAGAATTACGAGTCTGACAGAGGGAATAAACACTTCTTAGTGTTAATAGTTCCTTGACACGTTATATAGAATTAATAGCACTAAAAACAAATACCGCAATTGAGTGCGTTAGGAATATTTATGAGTGCTAAATCAGTAAATATGGAATTCAACACATAATAATCTGTGACTCGGGTGGTGTAAATCAATAATAATCTCCATAACGCGTTGTGTGAATTCCTTTCCATTAAGAAAACCAATAATATATTTTATCACCCAGAGTCAATCGGTTTGGTAGAATAACTGATAATTAAATAGGAATGTCAATGTCTTACGAGTTACAACTCGTGATATTGGATCCGAACTGGATTATAGCGGTTCTCGCGGTTTTAAATACCTTTATCATTTATATCTTGTATCTATAGAATTGATGCCGCAAGTAGCCTTATACGGTACGCCGCTAGAACACTTTTCCACATATTCAAGCCAACCATTAATTTATCAAATAAATATATAAAAAAATATATAAATAAATAAATATAAAAAAATAAAATAAATATGGATACAAGTGGAGTCAATATAATACACTCAGTAAGAAGTCGGAAGGGTTACAAATTATAATAAAAAAGGAATCACGATAAAATCAATAAGCAAAACGTAACCATAGATAATTAAATATCCAAATATATATGCGTAAAGATTTGAACTCTAACTTAACGCTTTAGTAATGACAAATAAGCTTAAAGTTCAAACACATATCCAAAATCTACTGACATATTGTCTGTCCGGTGATTTATATTCGTAGTCAATGAAAAAAATAAATTAAATAAATAAATAAATAAATAAAATAATAATAATAAATAAATAAAATAAAATAAAAGAGATTTTAAAGTCAGGAAGTCTAGAAGTGAAAATGTTATCTATGAAATAATCCTATATGAATCTTATACAGGGCTAATATATATAGAATTTTGTATGGAAACCTTTTTCATATAGTTTGAATAAGGAATATTTAATTTAACATAATTACAATTATGCAGATTTCCAACATGAAACTAATATATTGTTCAATTTTGGTACTGTTTTTTTTTCAGACATTCTTTTTGTGTGGGTCGAGTATTAAAAGCTAATAAATTTATCCTAAAGTCGTATTTTATTACAGCAAGTAACGTAACTCTTAGCTGGCTGAGAGCAATCTCCTGCCAAGTGACGACGTCATCATTGCCGTATCAGCATTTGTTCCTTTTAACCTCAATAATCTGCTTACACAGGCTTCATCTGTGTGTCGTCTCTGCTTGCAGCAGGTTGCTGGAGAAAGGAATGCTTAGCCCGAACTTCTCATGGGCAAGGCAGACCCGCATTAGGTACAAGTGTCTATCGGTATGCGCAATGCAACTTGCAATCATTTTAAAATTAATAAACAAAATAAGGAAATAGAATTTCTATAACATCAAAATGAATTAATTTTTTCTGAACCTCATAGACATTTAGAAGTATCACGATATGGATATGGATTATTTACTTGCAACATTAGCTTATTACAATCCAGGTAAATCACATTCATGGAAAATGTCACATTTTCTTGAAAAACCCAAAGTTTATATAGTAATTAGTTACATAGTGGGTTTTTTTCGTTGCATCTCCTACTATAATATGTTTTAAAAGTTAACATCAGAGGATGTGCGCGAGAAAATTGGATATGAAACTTTTGTTAGGGCACATAGGATCAGATTTTATCACAACTTAATTTTAGTTAGCATAGAGAAATACAGAATCATGATTAATATTCTCTTTGACTCTTATGTTGCCTGGCAATATTACAAATAGCTCCATTTTCCACTTCTTTGTCTAGTAACTTACTACCAGTAATATCGAATTTTCTTTGAGATTCGTAATGATATCTATTTATTTTTTATAATTATGGATATTTTTACAAGTCATCATAGACCTGGATAGGTTCATTCATTGTTAATGCCATGGATAAAAAAGTTTGTACAGCTGACTCTTTTGAATTCCAAAATATCAGCGAATTCATGTGGGTTAAGTCTGGTCTAAATGGCTCTCTCCCCTCCCCTGTATTTGGATGTCGTCTGAATTTACTTTGTCTTGTGACAAGTATAATTTCACTTGCAGGCTGATTAATGGAACCTGGTTACAGTATCCTGCAGTACGAGAGTTTCACATCGCAACTTCAAAAAAATCGTTCGTCGCAGCGGACGACTACAGTCAAGTAACAACCGCCTACAATGTGAAAGGAATTTCATGGACTTTTTCGACCGACACCGTATCTCGTCGTTAATCTCGACCGACACCGTATCTCGTCGTTAATCTCGTTTTCATGCGGAACGCTCCAGCGGCTGTCGGAATTCGACTACAAAAGGGACATACTTCCGACAATTACGACCCGAAGGATATTCAACTCTACTTTGCTGGCGAAGGACTCGTGCTGGGGATGTTTTTTTATTCATCGCGAACGTAATCGTGTAGCTTAGGATGCAGAGAATAAGTATGAGCGCAAAAATAGAACGTTGGACCCGCCCAGGCAAATTTTCCCCTTGTTTTAACCCTGTGAAATAGGCCGTTTCATTTGGCTATAGGTGGATGTCTGGAACTGTGTAATGGACGAAAAGTGGTTCGAAAGCTAGTTAAAAGTGAAGTAGTATAACCTCGGTCATGTATCCTAATAGATAAAGTATCATGTCCTATATATAATAAATCATCATGTATCCTATATAATTGATCATAAATAACAGAATCTAAATATATCTTTGCGTGTACGCAATAGGAATCTCTTATACTTAAATGATCATAAATAACAGAATCTAAATATATCTTTGCGTGTACGCAATGGTGATCTATTTAAAGTGCACATATATCAATCATAATTATATGAATCCATATACATATGTATAAACACTCAGGTAGCCTATAATCAATCTGTTACCTTTTATCTTACCAATATCTGCAGTTAGTATATGAATTAATGAATCAGATATATAACATTAGCATAAAAATCAACGAATCAATCAGCATAAACATTAATAACTGTTATCATTTCATATATGAAACTTTTTTTATCAGTTAAAATATGATTATCATGTTAATCTTCATTTCTATGCAATTGTCAGAGTACATTAGTATTTTCTGTAGCATATGTGTCTTAATGAAATGAAGTGAAAAAACTGGTATCATTATATATCACGTGATCACTATTATTTCCCAAAAATCTCATTGTTTTTTATTTTATTTATTACTTGAATCAATTCATGTTACACCATGGAATTTTCGTTTTACTTTAATTATATATATATATATTAATAATAGTTGTTCACACCCCTGTATCACCACCCTCCTATAAGTCAAATGCAAGTCAAGTTTGAGTAATATTCAGTGGTTGGTTTTGGTAGCTGACCGAGCTGATGTAAGTGTTTACATAATAAAAATATGGAATGTTAGTCCATATATATAAAAGATTGCTTGCAGGAATGTGATCAGACTAGAGACGCTAAAGATGACGTATACAATAAGTATGTAGGCTAAGTTGACATGCCGTCATCTGTGGTCATTCATTTGTTTTGAAACAGTCCAAGCTCCCTGCTTGAGACAACTACCCCGACCTATGATTCAAACGGCCTACGTTGGATCTGTAGCGTGTCTCATTTGATTGTGTGGTTCGTATGAAACTATGTCATTTGTAAGTCTACTTTCGTCATATGTTCGAACTACTGTCTGTTCCTTCATAACTTGTAACAGAGATGGTAGACAAGCAGAAGAGAGTTAGCTATCGTCATTAGAAGACCTGTACCTCTTTACCTAAGCTTTATCATGTAGAGGAATAGGATTAGCCATCATCATTGGCAGAACAGATCAAGCTATCGTTATTAGAAGACTTGTACAATCATATCTGATCTTCAGCATGTAAAACTTCAAGAATATATCTATTTTTATACTTCGTGTTTTCTACAAGAACCTCACCGAACCAACATGAGTTTAACACATCGTCGTAATAACCAACAAGATAATACCGACTTCGTAAGTGATCTACAAACCCCCAGACACTCCATTGAAGATGGAAGTGCAATACCAACCGACTTAGCGTAAGATTATCGCTAGTCTAACATTACCTCATAGGGCGCCTTATCATACAAGGCACAAGCCCTAATATATATATATAACTTATACAAACACACACACGTGTGTATATATATATATATATATATATATATATATATATATATATATATATATATATATATATAATCTATGTATGTATCTATCTATGTATAATATATATGTATATGTATGTATTTGGCTGACAACATGGAGACGACACAATGATCGTTCCCTTTTAAAACACATGAATGAATAAACTTTGTAAACCACAGTATAAAAAAGCAATTCTTGATGTTGGTGAAATTAAGGTCCCCTATTATAGGAAACATAGCGATAAACATTTCATCAAAATTAAACGCTTAAGGTTTGGTTTCAAAATTTTTTAATTTTCACTTCATACAGAAACATACAGTAGCTTTCATGCAAATGCTCCTGATGCTACACGTGGACAGGGTTCAGATGCGATTGTCTTTTGTAGACAAGATAAAACCTCCAAGTTACCCAGCATTCAGCTTTTGATAACTAACCGACATTTCTACCCTTATTGCAGAAAATTTGAGAAGGGTGGTACCAAAAATGCCATTCATGGCTAGAAAAGAAACTAGGAAGCAAAATAAGGGTTATAAGCAAGAAACATTCACTGGATGTATCTGTTGTGAAGTAGAAAGACAAAGTTGTTAGTGTTGCATCCACCAAAATTAGATGCTGTCGAAAACAAAAAGCCAAAGTTTGGAGTAAATTTGAGATAAAAAAAAAACATACTGATGTTGATTCTGGTTTATAACCATCGTACGGGTGGTGTTGATCACCAAATTTCTGCTTAAAGAATTACATTCCGGAAATTGAAAATTATGGAATAGCATTAGCATTATTGACATCACTAAGCATGGAGTCATTGCTATAATGAAACCTTATGGCATTTGCCGCAAAGCACATAGTTCTGTAAAGGCTTGAATGAGGATTAGCAAGTAACACAGATACAATGTCAACACGAGATCATGAAAGGTGACCAACCAAATTCTAAATGTCGTGACTGATCCAGAAGAACAACATTTCTCTGCAGAATGTATTTTGTTCCATTGCACCCAGTCTGTATGAAAAGTTCCCAAAAGGTTTCTAAATGATATGAGGGAAACTTAGAATTTACAATTTAAGTAGAAAGGAAATAGTGTTTTCAACTAATTCAGCATGTTCAATTTGAAAATTCATTAACTGATTCAAAGTAGTTTGTATCGTTGGGTTTGACATTTTGCTCATTTTCACCTCAAGAAGCAAGAAAAAACTAGCAATTGAAAAATGTATTATGCGTGTACGAATATGAATAAATATGGTCTTAGGGAATAATTTACGTTTTTCAAACAGATAAGAAGAATTACTTTATGAACAAACATTCTGAAAACGGAGAAACATTCATTAACATTAGGTGTTATTTTGTGTTGAGGCTCGGAATTTGTAAATAACTTCTCTACCTCGTCAGTTTACATTCGAGAGTATATACCAAACTATAATATTTAAACCAGTGGTTACAAATTAAGCTTTCTTTCATATATATATCATATATATGATATATATATATATATATATATATATATATATATATATAGTATATATTTATATATATATAGATATATTATATATATATATTATATACATATATATTTATATATACATATAAAACACAATCTCAAGTCTATGAGAGTACTTAATTTGTAGCCACTGATTTGAATATTATAGTTTGGTATATCGCCTCGAATGAAAACTGACGAGGTGGAGAAGTTATTAAATTCCGAGCCGCAACTCAAAATAACATCTAATGTTAATGAAAGTTACTCTGTTTTCAGAATGTTTGATCATAAAGTAAATCCTCTTTGGCTTCAGGATATATTTCACTGCTTTCATTTGACTATTATACATGAATTTATAAAAAAATTGCGCAAATATCTTAACTCCACTGCCCAGCGGCAGGAAATCCTGCCACCCACAAATCTAATGTTAGACATGTAGAATTTTAGTTCTGATGGTAGAACCTTCTTACTTAGACCAAAGTTAAGTATTTCTGAAGAAAAAAAACATAAAGGCTTCATTAGATAATTGTGGGCATTAATGGGTTAACAATAACTCATTTCATTTGTAATGTGAACTCTTATTCGTATACCATTAACATATTGCCTACAGCAATGTATAAAAAATATGAGCATTGGCATACCACGCGCTCGACCATTCCCGTTCGTCGTTAAAAGATAAATAGGCTTCATTGTGCTGTTATCATACCATTTTCATAAAACAGAAGGGTAGGGGGTAAGGGAATACTTTGAGGCAACTGTACATGCCTGTCTGTCCCTGTGATCTAATGGTGGTATTTCGAATCTATACGTCAGTGAACCCTGCATAAAATATCACCTGTGCTCAATATTTGAACGACAGCCAATCGCTGAGAAAATTACCAAGGCATTTGCCGTCTATCATTGTATGTTTTGGGCAGAATTGAAAAGACGGAGAGAGATTTCTAAACATACAAAGCAATCCCATTAACTGCATTCACCTCGATGTAATGCTATCAAAAATGAAATCTTCACACCAACAACAAAGCAAGATAGTTAGTGAAATACAATAATTTAACTAGGGCAACTTTTTATCTTGGAACGTGAACGATTTTAAATTCTCTCTCTCTCTCTCTCTCTCTCTCTCTCTCTCTCTCTCTCTCTCTCTCTTTGTGTGTGTGTGTGTGTAACTTCCCTTGAACGCAGAGCTGAATGCTTGGGCCGAGCATGACATCTGACACTCACTAGGCTGACATGATGCGTGGCCACTCATGGCGCTGACAGGTCCAGTCACACATCCATCAAGGGAGACTTGAGAAATAGACCTTCTTCAGGTGGTAATCTCGGCCTTTGACCAAGACACTTGGAATTAATTTTCTATATTTTCAAAACAAGAGAGAAAATAAAACGCCATTCAAAGCATTATAAGGAATAAAAACATTTTTTAGGATAGACATGAATCCAGAAACCTAGCAAGGCTTCCTTAATACACACACTTTTGCTGAACTACGGAAACAGGTCGGATATGCTCTTCAATCGTGAACTTTCAGTCAAGAATGGCGCTTGCGTTTTAAAATGAGTTTTATATGCACTGAGAACCAATAACATTCGAGTTTCCAAATTTGTGTTCAATCAACCTGAGAGAGAGAGAGAGAGAGAGAGAGAGAGAGAGAGAGAAGGGGGGGAGAGCGGGGGGAGGGAAATGTCTCCTTATTTAGTAATACAGGCTATAACAGACAAGCTGGCTGAACTAGGGGCGACACTTAACTTCTGCCCCAGTAGTCAGGGAAAAACAGCCGGCAATGGAACATGCAACTAATCTCTGAAGGACTTCTTTCATCCCTTTCCAATCAAGAAACATCATCGCGGAGCAGAAATTCATGGAAGTGGTGAGATATTTGCTCAAAATATTCAGTTTCAATAACTGTCCCAATGGAATAAAAGGCAATGTTCCACCTTTCCTCGTGTTCGGGGATTTTAATACCTATTTGCACACAGACATCAGCTGCAATTTTAGTAATGTTTATTTTTCATTCCATTTAAATAGTTGATTTACATATATACTTTGATAACTATCGGAAACATGTCTCTCATTCTTATCCCACAAAGTCTGAAAGCTTTAAGATCCGTTGCCACGAAAAGAGGTAAAAATATCACAAATATCTTACTAATACTTTAGTGGCTTTTGAACGAAGAATAAGGCTGGAGAAACGTTGGTTCGTTCAGGAATTGACTGAAGGATGTCGAATTTTATTAACAGACTTTCTGCCAGGCAGACAGACAGACAGATAATTTATAGTGTTTGGTCAAAAACGTGGGCTCTGAAGACTTACATTTTCACAGAAAGACAATAATAAAAATTCTAACACTAACTAATGTGTGCGTGTATGTATGATTTTTGTAATTAAAATAATGGACTATTTAATAACTTTGTTATTTACATAATGTACCATACATTTTGTCAATAAACTAACTAACTAACTACATATGCCCTAGATAAAAATGCAACCCGTCACATCCATAAGCATATGATACCCTGCGGTGAGTCACATTTCCTAGAAAATCTAACGGGTAGGCATAAGATCCTACCCTTAAGGCAAATGACCAAGAGATGGAAAAGATTCCTTGTTAGTTTTGTGTCTTCAAGACATTGTTTTGATGAATCTTATAAATAAACGTTTCTTTCCATTGTATGTATTGTTTTTAAACCATTTTCTTCTACGTAAAGGAAGTAATGAATGTACACACACACACACACACACACACACACACACACAGAATAATTTTAAAATTCAAACCACTGAGCACGGAGAAACACCAAAACAAATAAAGCGGTCGTGGAATCGCTGTCTACAGGGCGGGATTAATCACGTTCTTTTCACCACCTTATGTTGAGCGCTGTATCAAAAGTGAGGACTAACTAGTTTTCAAAACTTTTTTCCGGGAAATGACACGACTTCTCTCCTATTTAACAAGGACTGCACTATTTCAGATGTCGTATTCCTGTGACGGACAAGGACTGAGATTTCCTGGCCTGAAATATTTAGTTATGTAAATACCTTCATAACAACAAAAGGCTAAAACGTACTTAACCGAATATATTAAAGACTTGAAAAAGTACAAATGAAAATATTCATCGCCTGTATATCACACCTAAGCACCTAAATAATTAGTCGACATTTGGGCACTTTCCCATATTAAGGTGATATAATCTTATCCTTGAAAAGTGATTGCCCTATTAGCTGGCCATTCTTTTCTTCCTCAGAGTTCCCCTCCGTTCTTCTAACGAATAATACTTTATCAAAGCGTCATCTAGCTAAAGACTTCAGAGAGCAATCAATCATTATGTTCCATGAACTTTAAAGTGGAAGATACATCGTTTTATTTTTTATTTTTTGCATTCAACTGGCTATATTAATTTACATTTAATTTATGCTGAGAGAGAGAGAGAGAGAGAGAGAGAGAGAGGAGGAGAGAGAGAGAGAGAGAGAGAGGAGAGAGCGAGGGAGAGAGAGAGAGAGAGAGAAGTATATAAACATCAAAAGGGAAACGGTTGTGATGATGGTGTGATCACGCTAATCCTAGTTTTGGAATTATTTTATATTACAGGGAAATGCTAAATTTTTCTATTTATTTTTTTTTAATTCGTGTGAATTTCAGATCAGCCATACCCCTACCTATTGTGCGGATAAACACTAGAAAGTATTCACTTTATTTTCTAAAATAAAAGCGAAATTTTACCCGTGAAGCTTGAATCTTGTGCCCCATACCTAAATGGCATTTAAACAAATAGCATTCATCTGAACCTTTTTCGCACAGGGGGAACGTTCTATAACTTCAAAAATTTAAGTAAGGAACACTATGAAACAAATAACCCCAAAAATACTTGTTCATTCTCTCGCTCACCAAAGTCGAGCGCCATAATCTCATTTTTTTTTTTTTCGAAACATCGATTTCCTGGGTGACATGAAAGAAAGATTGGAAGCAAAGACCTCCTGACGGGAAGCAGAACTTGTTTTGAAATTGTAGCGAAATGGGAAAAAAATATATTTTTCCTCAGTGGATCATATACACAATAGTGCATATCATTCACAAACACACACACAAATATATATGCATATATGTCTCTGTGTGTGTAAACATTAAGTTTTACAACATAATACGGCTCCTAAATTGACTTGACGCAAAAAGCGAGACGAGTTCTCACTTCATAAATGGATGAATCCATTTATGAAGTGAGAAAAAGCAAAGCAAATACTGGAAACTATTTCCAGAAGAAACATTTCGAGGGCGAGACTTTGCCAACAGAAATTTTACCGAAAGACAAAACACTTTTAAGATAAGCTGTTTGCTAATGGCAAATTTTCTTCTCTGGAATTGGCTGAATTACTTTTCAGCTTATGGACAAATATCACACACAACTTGAAAGCTCCTCTGCAGGAAAAATTCATGATTCTGAACATTTGATTTCAGAGCAAAAACACCGATTCAATCTACAAGCCACGAGAGAGAGAGAGGCGTACCGTGACTATAATTTAAAACTTAAAAGTTGTAAATGGTAGAAAAAATAAGATAACTGATATGGAAAATTGCGTAACAAAAATAGTATACTTTAAGGACCGATAGAACAGCCAGCAAGTGGCGATAAGTCCTTGGGCTACACAAGCCAATTTCTGGTCCCAAAAAGAACTTGCCTCCGAGGAGAAAATTATAAAAACGAAAGAGAGAGAGAGAGAGAGAGAGAGAGAGAGAGAGAGAGAGAGAGAAAGGATTTGGCGTGATCGTAAACAATAAAGCCAGTTACTTTGCTGTTTTTCAGAACCTGTAAATACCTGCAAGCCCCCACCCACGATCACTTACACGTTCTCTTATCCTTTGGGTAAGGATGTACCAGGTCTTACTAAGTCTTAGCGACGATGAATTTGATGTAAGGAAGACCCACTTCCATCGCTATTGCACGAATACGCAAAGTCGATAACAACGACCTTCATGACGAGAAAAAATAGATTCATTACCTCTCAGAATGTTATGAATACGAAAAAGTTCACTCTTGCAATTATTTTTTTTTTCATAAAAAATCCCTAATATTATATAATTATATTATATAACACGTGTAATATTATATAACTGTTTACTTCCAAGTTTAGTAACTCCCGCATAAAATAAATGAGAATATTCGCAGAATAATACCAAACCGTGACGTCACGGAACGTCGCCCACCATGTTCTTTGGAAGTTTGAAATTCAAGTCAATGGCCCCCGTGGGCCTGTTCCATATGAATAAGGTTCATCTTCCGAAACATAATAATAACAATAATAATAATAATAATAATAATAATAATAAATAATAATAATAAAACACCATTTATTTGTAACATTTTCTTTTCAGAATGCACAAAACTCTTCCCTATAAACTAACACAAAAGAGAGAGAGAGAGAGAGAGAGAACCTGATTACCCCCACTTTGCATATCTCAAATATTACATTTTCTCGAAAATTCATGCCTCGTTATTCCACATGAAATGAAATAAAACAACCGTATAATGAAAGTGACCTTCTGAACACTTTGTTCCTCATTCCCATATAAAGATGTTGCGAGTGGGGACGGAGGTGGAGATATCGTTTCGTGTCTTCATATTTTGTAATGCCATCTAGAACTTTAAGCATAAATTTCGGAAAGTAGATATTAATACTTACAAATGACCTCATGAGATTAGAGAGTTGATAAATGCAGCTCACAGTCATTCATATTCCTTAATGATATCAGAGGGAAGGAATGGATAACAGATGTAAGATTAAGTAGAAAATTAGGGATGGAATTTTTTTTTTTTTTTTTTTTAACTCAAGGAATATCCTAAAGTTTTGGACATTGGACGTTGGCCCGTAATGGAGAACACATCCACTAACCGGGATGTGGTGAGGGGAAGGAGGAGGAGGAGATGAGGAGGAGCGCCCACATGAGAGATGAGGTCCTCCGTCATGAGCGAATAAAAAAACCACTGCACTTCCAGATGGATCACCTCCCCATGATCGAGAGCGATCGAGTGTGCGGAACTTTTCGCCTTATGAGACACCTGGTCAAGAGAAATGAACCTGTTTATGGGGGCAATGCATTTCGTCCTACAAACTTTCCTCCAGAGCATCTGCCCTTTTGCTTTGATGTCATGAAGGTCATCTCGGAAATTAATAAAAATATAACACGAGGCTAACTTGCACGGAAACATGGAAAAGCAAAAATTGAAAAAAAAAAATAACCATTAATGCTTCTCACACTTATAGCCTGCATGTAAATACGCTCGGTAAAAAATTGACTATATGAAAATATTTAGTTTTACAGCATATAATAAATAATTTCTTCTTCCCCTAATTGTATCATTAAGTAATTACGATTGACAAGGAGCGACCTCACCTGTCGCTTTACTCGCTATTTATATGATTCATTCTGATAATAACTAATCAATAACCCCCACGTCGTTCTGCTCCGATAAACAGGAGTCTTGAAAGTGAAACCCACTATTTTAGATATTTCCTGCGCGCGCGCGCGCACACACACACGCACACACACAGAAGAGAGAGAGAGAGAGAGAGAGAGAGAGAGAGAGAGAGAGAGAGAGAGAGAGAGATGCCATAAGAGAAGATACTAATCTACATACAAGAAGAAAGTTAGCAGCATCCCTTTTCTCTCTCTCTCTCTCTCTCTCTCTCTCTCTCTCTCTCTCTCTCTTTATGGGGTTGCTTCATTTAGCAGAATATGGTTACACATATCCATGAACATGTAATTACAAAATATTTTAGAAAGGAAGGCAAAGTGGAAACCGTTAAGATATAACTATATTTTGCTAGTTTACTTCACACTTTCTTTAAGCAATTAATGATAACTGAATCAGTTAATAATTTGAAATTTGAAAATATTGCAGCAATTTGTTTATAAGCTATCCACCCAAAAATAGCATCAAATAAGAATAAACGAACATATAAAATTACTAATACAATACCTACCACAATTCCTAACACTTAAAATCCGAAGGGATAATTTGCCACCGAAATACATGCCCGATATTGCAGGATATCCAATTATATTCACTAAGTTTTCAAGGGCTTTAAAACTTCACATCAACTACGGATCTCGCTCGTTTAAAATGATTGCATGATAGTGTTAGTGTAATACGTTTGGATTATCCAGCAAGATGCAGAATAGAGTACCTTTAAGCAAGCTGGGAATCATGACTTTCATAATTGCAATGCAGTATATCAAACCATATGGAGTTTTGGATACATTGCCGAAGTATAATTTACCGATATATATAAAGAAAAATAGGCAAGCAATTCTACATGCAATGATAAAGAAGGAATAAATAACAATACATCTGCGTATAACATATAGGGAATATTGCAAACGAGAAATTAAATGGGGTCGGCTCTTAGAAGACGGAGAGAGAGAGAGAGAGAGAGAGAGAGAGAGGGAGGGGGGGGGGGGATTTATATAACCGAATAAAGGAATCAAACCAGTCACCTCCATGAGAAAATAAGGAAAACACAAAGATAATGAAATATAAAAATCCGTACAGCTGGACCAAAAAACTAAACAAAAGAGCAAGATTTGCCTCTTCGAAAGGTTCTCTCTAAGCATCTCAATCCTCAAAGCATCCTATCAATAACGTTCTTTTCTGATCAATGAGAAAAAACAGTACATTCATAACAATCTTCCTAACCCAGATATCTTCTGCCTCCATTTTTTTCTTTTTTTTAGGTTCAATCCAAGAGACAATTTAAAAACTTGTTGAATTAAATATATAAGAGTGTCTTCCTTACCTACGTATATACCAAATTCCGGAAAAAAGCATTTTTTCGAGTATTCTATTACATCAAAGGGAAAAACCACAGATGGTACTGCCGAAAGTATCCTTCAATATGAGACCTGCACCCTGAGGCTTAGAAATTTTATTCCAACTTCCATTTTTCTGACATGCCTCTTTGAGACGTAGTCCTACTGCTCCTTCCTTGGTTAAGACCTGCCCTTTTCTTTGTTTCCTTTTTCATGTTTCCTCCGGGGGCTAGAAAATACCCCGCCCATTGCTCTTTTCTCTACAAAAATTAACTACACAGAAATAGTGTTCTTTAGGACGGGAAAGCATTAATCCATTACTAATCCTACATAAATTCCAAGAGCAGACATCACAAAGCAAAATAAAGTTAGCATTAATCGCATTACTAACCCAGCACGAATTCCAGGAGCAAACATAATGAAGGAAGATAAAGTTAGCATTAATCGCACTACTAATACAACATGAATGCCAGGAGCAAACATCACGAAGAGAAATAAAGTTAGCATTAATCACATTACTAATCCAACATGTAATTCCAGGAGCAAAAATCACGAAGCGACTTAAGGTAGCATTGATTCCATTACTAATCCAAAACGAATTCCAGGAGCAAACATCACGAAGCGAAATAATGGTAGTATTAATTGCATTACTAACAGAACACGAATTCCAGGAATAAACATTACTAAGCGACATAAAATCACCATAAATCCAATTATTAATCCAACATGAATTCCAGGAGTAGACATCACGAAGCAACATAAAGTTCGCATTAAATACATTACTATTCCATCACAAATTACAGGAGCAAACATCAGGTAGCAAAATAAAGTTAGCATTAATCATATTACTAATCCAACATGAATTCCAGGAGCAAACCTCAGGAAGCGAAATAAAGTTAGCACTAATAGTTTACTGATCCAACATGAATTCCAGAAGTAGACATCACAAAGCAAAATAAAGTTAGCATTAATCACTTTACTAACCCAACATGAATTCCAAGAGCAAACATTAGGAAGCAAAATAAAGTTAGCATTAATCGCATTACTAATCCAACATGAATTCCAGGAGCAAACCTCAGGAAGCGAAATAAAGTTACCACTAATAGTTCACTTGATCCAACCTGAATTCCCAGAAAGTAGATCATCACGTCAAAGCTAAAATAAAGTTAGCATTAATCACTTTACTAATCCAACATGAATTCCAAGAGCAAACCTCAGGAAAGCGAAATAAGTTACCATAATAGGTTCCTGAATCACATGAATTCCCAAAAGAAGTAAAGACGATTCACAAGCAAAATTTAAATTAGCATTAATCACTTTACTAATCCAACATGAATTCCAAGCAAACATCAGGAAGCAAAATAAAGTTAGCATTAATCGCATTACTAATCCAACATGAATTCAATGAGTAAACATCAAGAAGGAAAATAAAGTTAGCACTAATAATTTACTGGTCCAACATGAATTCCAGAATTAGACATCACAAAGCAAAATAAAGTTAGCACTAATAGTTTACTAATTCAACATGAATTCTAGGAGTAAACATCAGGAAGCAAAATAAAGTTAGCATTAATCGCATTACTAATCCAAAATGTATTCCAGGAGTAGACGTCACAAACCAAAATAAAGTTTGCATTAATCACATTACTAATCAAACATGAATTCCAGGAGCAGACATCACAAAGCGACATAAATTTTGCATTAATTGCTTTTACTAATACAATATGAATTCAAGGACTAGACATCACAAAGCGACATAAAGTTAGCATTTATCACATTACTAATCCAACATGAATTTCAGGAGCATATGTCATGGAGCGAAATAAAGTTAGCATTAATCACTTTACTAATCCAATATGATTTCCACGAGTAGACATCACAAAGCAAAATAAAGTTAGCATTATTTGCTTTGCTAATCCAACATAAATTCCAGGAGCAAACATCACAAAGCAAAATAGTTAGCATTAATCACTTTAATAATACAACAAGAATTACAGGAGTAGACATATAAAGTTAGTGTTAATCACTTTACTAATTCAACATGAATTCCAGGAGTAAACATCACAAAGCAAAATAGTTAGCATTAATCACTTTACTAATACAACAAGAATTCCTGGAGTAGAAATCACGAAGCAAAATAAAGTGAGCATTAATCGCATTACTAATCCAACATGAATTTCAGGAGCAAACATCAGAAAACAAAATAGTTTGCATTAATCACTTTACTAATACAACAAGAATTCCAGGAGTAGACGTCACAAAGCAAAATAAAGTGAGCATTAATCACATTACTAATCAAACATGAATTCCAGGAGTAGACATCACAAAGCGACATAAATTTTCCATTAATTGCTATTACTAATACAATATAAATTCCAGGACTAGATATCACAAAGCAAAATAAAGTTAGCATTAATCACATTACTAATCCAACATGAATTTCAGGAGCAAATATCATGGAGCGAAATAAAGTTAGCATTAATCGCTTTACTAACCCAACATGAATTCCAGCAGTAGACATCACAAATCAAAATGAAGTTAGCATTAATTGCTTTGCTAATCCAACATGAATTCCAGGAGCAAACATCACAAAGCAAAATAGTTAGCATTAATCACTTTACTAATATTACAAGAATTCCATGGGTAGACGTCATGAAGCAAAATAAAGTTAGCATTAATCGCATTACTAATCCAACATGAATTCCAGGAGCAAACATCACATAGCAAAATAGTTAGCATTAATCGCTTTACTAAAGTTGGCATCACACTACGCCATTTTTCCTCCAGCAGCGAGCCGTTGCTGCCGAAAATGGAAAACTGGGAGCTTTTAGCTCAAGATTTTTTCTTCCCAACTGGACAGGAAGCAGCTAGCTACAAACCGCGAGTAACCGCGTAGTGTAAACAAACAAGATGGCGGCTGCTGATAGGATGTACTCTCAGACTTTTGGATTCTTTTCTCCCGAGCCACTGTCGAACCCACAAACGTTTGTTGTTGCTCTTGCATTCACGTAAGATTCCGAGACAACACATCACTGCAGCACTGTGATGGTAATTGCCTCATAGCAAAGGAAGTTAAAGGAAAGGAAAACGCATTTTCGAGAAGTTCGGCAATAAGGAGGCTTTCGTGCCCGTGTTGGAGGCGCCTGTTCTCGCGGCTGTTCTGGAATCGTCGGGCGTGTTGTGGAGCGCAACACGCGCCAATGTGTCGGGAGAAACGCCGCAATTTCTTGATGCAATACCTCGTCTAGATTCATCTTGGAAATTCCAGTAATCTCATGAGCCTGTGACGTTCGCCGTAGGCTCCTCCCCCAGAGTGCCGTATAAATACCATGGACGGAGAGGAGAAGAGAGAGATCGTAAAAGAGAGACACCAGTTAGTCACAGAGAGATATCCTCAGTAAGAGCCACAGATCAGATTATCAGTGAGAGATCAGCAGCAGAGATCGTCAGAGAGAGACTAGAGTCGAAGGAACCAACGAAGGATCAGAAGAAAAGTTGCTTGGGAGTTGGTTGGATACTGGTCTAGTCGTCTTCAGGAGTGGACTACCCTGTTATCTCGACGTCGAGCAGACTTCAGAGAAGTAAAGGTCCTGCTAGAGGTTTTGGGGAGTTCCTGCCTCACAAGTTAACTAGTTTCTGCAATATGGAGTCAAGAGGACGTCTGCAATCACCGTTTTCCTTTTGTGAAGCCACCGCTTCGAATTGCCAAATTGACTAGCAAGTATTTGAATTGCCTCACTGTTTCTCCCAGTTCATGCAGTGTAAGATTCTATCTTTTTATGTAAATAGGAGATGCCATTCTGCATTTACCTATGTTAGCAAACTTGTAAATAAACTTTTGCTGTGTTAGTGTTTCTTTCTATATTCGTATCCCCAGTTTCAACTGCTGGTGTTGAAATATTTTTTTTTTTTATTTATTTCATATCGAACCTGAAGCGGACCTCTCTCAGAGGCCATAACAAGCACATCTTGCAAAAGTTCGACAATTTTTGGGCGCCATGATGATATCAGCTGATCAGTTTTGTTTACTTTTTCCTACTGCTCCTCGAAACCAGGAGGTCCTAATGTTACGATACATCACTTTTGCTCGCAAGCATCGGCTGGATGCTGGCCAAAACCGCGAGCAATAAATGACTAGTGTGATACCATCTTAAATCCGACAAGAATTCCAGGAGTAGACATCACAAAGCAAAATAAAGTTAGCATTAATCACTTTACTAATCCAACAAGAGTTACAGGGGCAAACATCACATAGCAAAATAAAATTAATATTAATCACTTTACTAATCCAACAAGAATTCCAGGAGCAAACTTCACGGAGCGAAATAAAGTTAGCATTAATCACTTTACTAATCCAACATGAATTCTAGGAGCAAACATCACGATCGAAATAAAGTTAGCATTAATCGCTTTACTAATCAAACATCGTTTACTGATCCAACATGAATTCCAGGAGTAGGCATCACAAACCAAAATAAAGTTAACGTTAATCACATTACTAATTCCATGAATTCCAGGAGCAAACATCAAGAAGCAAAATAAAGTTAGCATTAATCGCATTACTAATCCAAAATGAATTCCAGGTGTAGACATCACAAAGCAAAATAAAGTTAGCATTAATCGCATTAATAATTGAACATGAATTCCAGGAGCAGTTATCACGAAGTGACATAAAGTTAGCATTTATTGCTTTACTAATCCGAACATGAATTCCAGGAGTAGAAATCACAAAGCGAAATAAAGTTAGCATTAATCGCATGACTAAATCCAACATGAATTACAGGAGCAAACACCACGGAGCGAAATAAAGTTGCCTGTGATAACAACGCTCAATTCAGCGTAACCTACGCAATGTCTAGAAGCGAATAGCAATCTAATCAACAGCATTTCCTCGCGTAGGCAAGGATGATTGAGGGAAAATGTTGTTACTTATACGGGAAAAAAGGAAAAATTATTGCATGTAGCAGTGTAAATCCCACACATAGTGAAAAAGAGTCTCGTCATATTATGAAAATCTAAGAGTTGTGAAAAAGAATAACTTCGTTTATTGTGAGTGTTCGTCTGTGTGTGTGTGTGTGTGTGTGTGTGTGTGAGAGAGAGAGAGAGAGAGAGAGAGAGAGAGAGAGAGAGAGAGAGAGAGAATTGCTCATTTTTACAGATTCTGTGAAATCACAATGTTTGCTGCCTGAATTCAAATCATTTTAGATGTACACTTAAATTTATTGTACTAAATGTTTTCAAATGTTAAGGGGCAATTATAACTGGCTGATTTCTTTTATCACTAAGGAGAATGAGAATTTAAAGAAAATTCATAAATATGTAAACAAACTGAGCCTTGCCACTACATACATAGCGATTTTAAAAACCTAGACATCTTCAAGCGCCTAAAAATAAATTCAACCACCTTCTTTTCAAGAAATGTACCTGAATCAAGAGCAAGACTTGGACATTGAAAGCATTATCCACCGACTTACTGCATCTAGATTCCGTTTTAAACATTTTAGAAACGCATTGCTAAATTATGCGCTTAATCGAAATAAAAAAAAAAAAAAACAAAAAAAACGAAGATTTCGAGTAGAATTCTGCTTTGTAAATCATTAAAAATTTATCTTATGGGCCATTTGGGGAACAAAATGAAATAACGTTATATCCCACATACAATAATGGTATTCTTCCACCTCTATCTACCTTTCCTTCAGTTGGAAACAACCACAACAACGTCAGCGAGTAACTAATGCCCTCTTCATTACCCTTGGACATAATATAATTCACTCTTCCAGCGACAAGACAGCGAACAATTTATTAATCTATCAGGACAATGTTAATTCATAGAATATTCATGTGATTGACTCTTGTCTTATTAAGTGAGCATTTCTGCCTGTTTAGAGCTTCGGTGTAGTTATATTCATCTAATTTTACGACTGGAACGTTCCTCGTTGGACGAGTGGGTTACAAGCTCGCCTACCGATTCGGTAGTCCCGAGTTCCATCACCAGATCTGCCAACGTGGAATCAGAGGAATTTGATTCTTGTGATTAATTTCTCGAGATAATGTGGTTCTGATCCCACAATAAGCTGTAGGTCCGGTTGCTAGGTAACCAATTGGTTTCCAGCCACGTAAAAATATTTAATCCTTCGGGCCAGCCCTAAGAGAGCTGTTAATCAGCTCAGTGGTCTGGTTTAAACTAAGAAATACTTAACTTTTCTCCGACTGGAAGCAGAGAAAGAAAATTAGAAACCGATGGGTAAACAGCGACCGAGCTTTCACATTACTTCTACATGTGAGGGAAATCTTAAAAGAAGGCAAGCGTTTTCATGAAATTAAAGTGAAAACAAAACACTGTTGTTCTGTTCAAGTGTTTCCACAACAACGTAACATAAATAACATGTCTACGCATTCATATAAGAGCAGGCATTAATAATGATCCTTATTCAACGGATAAACTATCGCCAATAGAACGAGATACATTATTATTAAGGTAAAGTAAGGAAATTATTTAAAAGTTACAAAGAAGTTAAAGTGAAGCGAAAACTTAAATCCTTTTAAAACTGAAAAGAAAAACTAAACAAGGAATTCGAAAAAATTGTCAGGCAACTCTAAGTAATACGAGAAGACACTTTCAACAGAAGTCATTCTCAAATGGCAGTGTTGGTTTTGAAGAAAAAATGTCATTCGCGCCAAACTTACATTCCTTTTTTGGGATTATATATATAAAACTGTAATATTTGAACATAAAATAAAGAAAAACTTATTTTCTTCTTAGTTTGGGAATGTATAAAATGTACACTAAAAATGACACAAAACAAGTATGTTCCTAGACTAACCTTCACCTGGTGATTGACTACGCTGAGGATCGCTGCATTTCTCGGACTTTGAAAGAGAAACTTCTTCCAAATTTAAGTAAACAAAACAGCCTAGAAGAGAAAAAGAATTAGCGAAATCAAAGACATTTTATCTGCCCGTTTCCTCCGATTTCCAATGTTTTTTCGTTTTTTTTAGTCCGTATTGGGTGGGTGGGGGGCGGGGGGAGAGAGGCTATTACTGACCCCATCCGAAATACTGAAAGGGCAAAATTTTTTCTCTTCAGGAAAAAATGTGCCTTTTACTTTTTTCGCCATAACATTATTATGCAATGCATGCCTGTTTATGTCAGAGAGAGAGAGAGAGAGAGAGAGAGAGAGAGAGAGAGAGAGAGAATGAATTGGATTTCACCATTTCTAAACTTTCATATCTTTTCATGCTAATAATACATTCCATTTACCTAGTACAAAACACATAATTAGATTATGTTTCCAATGCTACATGGGTGCCCAATAAGAATTAACCCAAAGTTTCATGCTAAAAACCATTACCAGACAAACCTGCCTTTCCCTACTACTTCCTTCGGTATTTATATATATATATATATATATATATATATATATATATATATATATATATATATATATATATATATATATATATATATCTAGATATATATATATATATATATATATATATATATATATATATATATATTATATATATATATATATGTGTGTGTGTGTGTGTGTGTGTGTGTGTGTGTGTGTGTATGTGTGGTGTTGATATACCGAAGGAAAAGTAGTGGGAAAGGCAGGTTTGTTAGGTCTGGTTCTTTGGTTTTTAGCATGGAAAAAACTTTGGGTTAATTCTTATTGGGCACCCATGTAGCATTGGAAACATAATCTAATTATGTGTTTTGTACTAGGTAAATGGAATGTATTATTAGCATGAAAAGATATGAAAGTTTAGAAATGGTGAAATCCAATTCATTCTCTCTTCTCTCTCTCTCTCCTCTCTCTCATCTCTCTCTCTATCTCTCTCTCTCTGCTCTCTGACATAAACAGGCATGCGTTGCTAATAATGTTATGCAAGTAAAGGCACATTTTTCCTGAAGAGAAAAATTTTGTTTGCCTTTCAGTATTTCGGAGGGCAGTGTACCTCTCTCCCCCTACACCCACCCATGGATACGAAAAAATATTGGAAATCGGAGGAAACGGGCAGATAAATGTCTTTGATTTCGCCAATTCGTTTTCTCTTCTAGGCTGTTTAGTTACTTAAATTTGGAAGAAGTTTCTCTTTCAAAGTCCGAAGAAAATGCAGCGATCTTCAGCGTAGTCAATATATATATATATATATATATATATATATATATATAATATATATGTGTGTGTGTGTGTGTGTGTGTGTGTGTGTGTGTGTGTGTGGGTGTGTGGATGAATATAATTCCATTGATTATTGAGAAATTGCACAGGGCAGATTAATTTACCAAAACGTTGGCGTGAATGAGGTAGCTGGCTTTTCCCTCTTGTTTTGGAAGCATCCAATGTGTATTATCGCCCATAAAAGATGTAATTTTTACATACCAATAATTCTTTATGAACAAAAAAATATGCCATGGTGTATCATAGAGGAAAGGAGGTCATGCAAAAAACAGAAAATCTTACTACATAGACCAGTAGTTTGGCCAGTCTGTCTGTTGTCTGTAAGCACCTTTCACGGTTAGGAGTTAAAGAGCGGTGAGGGAGAGAGGGTCTTTCCCTTCTCAGTGACCTAACCAACAAGACCAAGCCATTTTTAAATCGTTCCTGAATATGATGAGAAACGGGTGAAAATTACATCTGGGAAAACTACCGCTAGTTTAGTAGTTTACGGTAAATATTAAATTGTGAATTCTTACGTTTTGACTAGTAGGACAGGTACAACATCATAGGAAATAACAAGAAAAGGAAATAAAAAGTTTGAGCGTCAGCTCGGCAGAAAAAAAATCAAAATACAAAAGTGCAGTCACTTTGTCTGAGGTCGTGGCACCCGGCCTCACCGCCCGGGTACCGGGCCCCACTAACTAATACGAACAAAAAAGGCTAGAAAATTAATAAATAAACAGACTTCAAAGAGAAGGGCTAACATGCGAGGGTATGGTGCTCTCTCACTTCCATTTCTTCACCTGTGAATATTCACATTGTTAGAATGCCAGTGACTAAGTAAACTAACTCGAAAGATGAATCATGCTTTCCTGTGCAAGCCTCGCATAATGTTTCAGCAAATTTCCTTTTCAATAACTGTCATTGTCGTCAGCATGAGAGGTTCCATCCTTTACTAAGCAGTATTTTTCCGCGTCTGTTATTCTGACAAAACAGTAACGAATCATATTTCGGAAGAGTAAAGAATGTGTAACTGATGGTGGTGGTGGTGTGTGTGTGTGTGTGTGTGTTGGAGAGAGAGAATTCCTTCATTCTGAAAACATCCTCATAATTATTTTGAAAATACCTGCTTCCTATTAGAGCGAGTACTAAGTTGGGAGCCATTTCCATGCTTGTTATTCCCCAGCAGTCCAACTTCTTCGACAGACGAAATCCTGCCAAGTTTTCTGGCCAAAGTTTGCTCCTTCTTGTTTTCTATATCAAACTGTTTTCGTGATCAGAGGATCAGGTCTACAATCATCTAATTTCAAGTTCGGTGATCTCAAAGAAAGGCAGAGTTAACTACACAACAATATCGATGATATCGACGTTATGGCACGTTTGAGAGAGAGAGAGAGAGAGAGAGAGAGAGAGAGAGAGAGAGAGAGAGAGAGAGAGAGGGGGGGGGGGTTGGGGGGAGATAAATCTTAGTAACCATAAATGCCACAAACATTACAGTCACCATCAGAAATTGCAATGGAAACTCAACAACAGAACTCTGTAGCGCATAGTCCGTCAATCCCATTCAACAATGAATTATAAACTCGTCCCAGGGGCTGCTTGGCAATAATCAAAATCCTCTTTTCTTAGCAACAGGAAAATAGACTACACATGACATATTACAAAGTGTAGTGTGTGTCAGGGATGATATTGCAAGAAATAGCGGGGACTATACACATCACATAACAGAATATTTTCCCCTCTAAACATCCCCAGAGAAGGTCAAAATCTACCATAGAAGTCAACCAAGACTAAATATGATTCATTAACAAATGATAACGTTAAACACACCACCGATTGAATAAACGCCTCAAAATACAATTACCTGAATCTTCATTTTCTCTTTTCGTTCTTATTAATCGTTTCCTTACCATCCATCGCTTCCCTTTTCCTACATATTCAGTCCAGCTTATTGCGACCCAAGCTTACATAAATCTAGGAATAAATAAATTTCCCACATCCTGTTATATGCGTTATAATCGTCTGCCATATGGTGATGAGTTGATCGAGTTCGCTTTAAGAACATCAAACATTTCCAAATATCTCTTGACACTGGATAATAATTAACAAAATTGATATTCCCATATTGGTCTGAAATTAAGGCTAATTAAGCTCTAAGTCTTGCTAAGATAGAGAAAGATCCTCCATGGTCAGATAAAACTTAATATCAGCATTAAATTTAAAGCTCAGTACGAATAAATAAGCAAAACCTAAATGAAAACCGAATACTCACTCTTCCATTTTTTTCTTATATCTTTCTCTTCACTTCATTAAGTATATGAGTAAACAGGAGAGAGGATTCGAAAACTAGTTCTAAAGCTTTTCTGATAAATGACCTGATGACACGTAAATAGGAACACGTATGAGTTGACTGAGAATAGGTACAAATAAGAAAAACGATTAATTTCATATGCGTCCTTCTCTATTTATGATTCTTTTAAGCACTGACACGCAACCATTCCGCTAAGAAGTTCAAATTGATGTTCAACCAAACTGCTCTCGAATACAAGTACGCATTTTTGCGAAACCATCTCCCTCCCTAATGGATTCCCCCCCACCCAAAAAAAAAAAGTTTGATCAGATTTGACTATCGCATTTTAGTTTAGAACAAAATATTAATTTGTCCACAACCTAGCCTTATAACTGCCCAGGCTGTAGAACTTCTTTCAAGTAGCTTATATTTTTATGTAATTATGAGAACATTGCACATCCTTCTGTGATTATTCTGTTTATTTATTATGCAAAGCGGTGGCTGGAATGGTAAATATACTAAATAAAAAATAATGGATTTAACTTGTACACAAAAGATGTGGGCGAGTTATTTCTTACAGGCTGGTTTTGTAATCTTATTTTCAAGTTCTAACGACAATAATACAAGTTTTGATAGTTACCGGAAAAAAGAAAGAAAGAAACACTAGGCCCATACACTGAATATGGTACGCCAAAGAGACGACCACGATTAACATGCAATTTTTTTGAACAACTTCTTGGAAAAGTCGACCTTAACAGCTTTGAATACAATATAATATTATATATATGAAATATTTTTAATATAGATATATATATATATATATATATATATATGATATATATATCTATATAGGTAGTTTTCTTCTCATTCCCGATTTTAGCGTTCTGATTATTTTTTAAATTTTATTGTAATTTTAAGTTTATTTTAATGTTGAATTTCAATTGCAGACTGATGATGTGTTGTTGACAACATGAAAACGTTTCTTTATAATAAAAACACGTGTACATGACTGTCGTCTGATTGGACACCTCTTTCCTCTATATTCATGGATTTCCTGATGTGATATATATATATATATATATATATATATATATATATATATATATATATAATATTATATATATATATATATATATAAATATAAAACCTAATCCTAACCCTTTAACCCTCTCGAAACGCACATAAACCGGTCTCATCTGGATGATAAATTTATTCTAAAACAACGCCCACCCTAGTGTCAGCCAAAAGGGCATAACGATATCCACTTCAAATGCCCGTTTTTACGTGAGTGCAATAACAACTTTGGGAACTGGAAACATAAATAAATATAAAAAACAAGCTATCCTTCTTTAACGCCAACTCCATCCCACCAGAGGACGATTTGGAATACTTTTTCTCAGCGAGGTTTTTAGAATAATTGTTTTGCTCTAGTTTCAATGGCGAAAGTGAAAAGTAAATGGTTTTAAAAACTCTTGTTACATTTTTTGGTCGCTCTATTTTTCTTATAGAGGGAAAAAAGAGGGTTTAATTTTTTAAGGCGATATTAAACTCTCATATGAAAATACATTAATAAAGGTTTCAACATCAGTGTTTCTTCAGTGCTTTCAAATTTTTTATCTATTATTTCCAGAAGTTTGTCTGAATATTGTTTTGAACTTGGAATCATATGTGGACATATAAGTGAAAATACATAAATATATCATGGAACACTTCTTTCGACCTTTTTAGTCCCACTGCATAACATGGTGGGCCGCTTGAGTCATCTTTATCCATCTATTTCGATTCCTTGCATCTTCCCCCAGCCCCGCCTCACCCATATCCCTCACATTTTCACATTGCATATACCACATATTCTTCCTATATCTTGACTCTCCCTCCTTTCCAGGAGTGATATTCCAGGAATCCATCTCACCACAAGTTTCTGCCCCATAAGTATTATTAGAGCTTATCTCGATTACTCAGTATCCTAAACTTTTTACTGCTGATGTTAGATTAAATGAAGTTTTTTTTTACTTCTAACTGAAACAACCCTTCTATTAAGAATGAATTGAGTTTTTCAGGAAATTATTAAAATAGTCAATTGAAAAATAAATTAAATACTTGTGCACGATATCCGAAAGTGGGCACAATACCAATCAGATGAAAGTAAAACAATATGGTGCCATATACAGTAATTTTATACCATTATTTTCATTTTATACACATGGGGAAAACATTGGTAGTTGGATTATAGAAAAACGCCTTGCATTTCATGTTTGATCCACTAAATCATTGTCTGTGTATACTACATTCATTATGAGTTAGAATACCATAAAAAAGAAACCGAGAAATAAAATAAACCAACAAAAACAACAAAAACGCCATCCTCTTTCATTGATATGTAATTACCACAGCTGCATGTGTGGCTGAAAGGAATAACATCGAATATCACACTTTACTGGCAGAAGCAAACAGGGTTTCGAGGATCAAATATTGCTTATTGCTGTTGCTCCCAAACGCTTCAACCGAACGATTTCGTAAATAAAGTTTATCGGCAACACGACGTATCCATTTCGAGGACATTGAGAGCCTCACTTCCTTCCATCTTACATCACTTCTTATCTCACTTGTTTTCTATAATTTTCTTCTCTTATAAGCTCTTCTGATTACTTAACCCTTCTTTCCCTTCACTTCTGGACCTACCCACTGTTACTATGGCGAAGCCGTTTAAAAATCGAAAACAGGAGACACAGTTATTTAACATGAGTAGTTGTCGATACAAATGTCAAATAGTGCAATCTTCACTCATAAAACAACAAAATAATAGGATCAACCTTTCCAATGGCGCCTGGGATTCTGACCAGATAGACAATATCTTTCTTATGGCAACGATGAAGTGGATTAGGACAATTAACAGAACCCAACGGCTCAGGGGCGTCCCTAGGCATTACCTGAGGGCATATCTCCTATTATAAAATTCTCTAGTGAAACTCCCTCCGTCATGCACTGCTTGATAAGGATGGAAGTACGTCCACCGAAATATAGTCCTTAGCGTTAAAACAGTGTTTTAACAGGCCTTTTATACTTGAGTATATACACAAATACATGTGTGCCTGCACTTAAGTAAACACTAATTACAAATTTAAAATAAACACCAACTATTCGTTTATGGTAGCATTAGTACCTTTGGCAAATTTAAGGGAAATAGAAAAATTACAACATGAAGAAATCAATCGTAAATTCACCTAAAAGACAACCACTGCAATCAGAAGTTTTTAAAATGTTGGTGGAATTGAGAAAACGCACTTTACAGCTCATGGGCAATGATCTGGTCGCAAGGATCTAGGAGCAAAAATTTCGATAATTATCGAAATCTTTCAATAAAACGGAACTGACTTTCCTGAATCTGCATTCTTAATTAATACAATGAATAAATTAGAATGCGTTTAAGAACAGTGAATTATTAAAGCTGCCAGGTTCTCTTTCGTTTAAAATTAAATAATTAACCATCTGTTCTTCAACTAAATCATTTACAAGTAACTGACGAATACTGAAAACGTGGGCACAGAGGAAGCAAGAAAAGCGCGGCTTGGCAAAAAATTACTTTTAGGGAGCATGGCATGTATAATCAATTTCAACTCTTGATAACCAAGAGTTTACATTTTATTTTCATTTAAATTTATGGTAGTTAATTAAAATTATGCTTATGGGAAAGTATTGATGAAATCTCATGTTTCTAATGGTTTTATTGCAAGTTCAGTATCAGGTGTCTGAGAGCAAAATTTTTATGATCATGGTCTCGTTAAATCCCATCTTAAACTATTTTTAGGCTTACGATGAACTTCACAAATATTTTTGCACGGCTATAACAACAGCGAGCTCACTATAATTAACTGAAAATAGCACTTGCTAGAATCTGACAACACTTATTTGCA
>NC_087202.1:61158503-61165500 GCF_015104395.2 Macrobrachium nipponense | reverse complement strand
GTATATGATTTCCCTTACAAGATATCAAACAAGCCACCCCTTTGGCTAAAGTAAAGGTAACACTTACCCATTCCCAAACCGGAATATCACTCACTGATAAATAAAAACACTTTGGCATCTGCCATCATGGCTTCGCCTTCCTCCCCGAATGTCTGTGCAAGTCTTCCCATAAACTTGGCATATGAATAGAAGAGGCGCACACGCACATACGAACACACAGTTCGCTAGCGCCTCGCGGTTCTAGCTGCATCTAGTTTCACAAAGCACTTTGGGAAGAGTTCATAAACTGTCGTACATTGACTTCCTGAACTAAGCACTTTTATCTCACGCCATCCCCTAGAAACTCATGATCAGCTACTCGCAGGTCGTTATCTCTGCACTGTCCTCCACATTCCACAGGTTACAGAGAATGCACGAACAATATATTATTAATCAAAACCCTATGTCTTACATATATATATATATATATATATATATATATATATATATATATATATATATATATATATATATATATATATATATATATATATATAGTAAAAATTTCCAGATAAAATTCAAATGATTATCATGAAATTTCTTAAATAGCAACCAAATTCCTCGGGTTACTGGAGCACACTATGTAAAAAGGTAATATCTTTCTACAGAAAAATTTGATGTTGACTGGTATAAATATTAGGAGGTTTTCTGGCAGACAATATGAGTATATGATTTCCCATCATTTAGAATGTTCCCGCCTTTCTCTGAAATTTTAAAGATGACACTCCGAATAAGAATCTGCACGTGTCACAATACTCACACTCCTGTTTATCATTCCTGTAAGGGTCGGGGGGCGGGGTCGAATAAAAGGAATGTCATTCATACAACTGATGGCAATCTCTGGAGCTGTGGTCGTTTTAATAACGTTTACTTCATCTAAGCTGTCAGACTGCAATGCAGTTGAGTTATTCGTAGACAGGCTTATGGAGCTATAAAAATGTTTGAAGAAAACAATGATGATACGGAGCTGAAGCGAGATAAAATGTTCAAATTTGGAAGCGTCCAGTTTCCCGCTTTTCTCGAGGAAGTTGATAAACAACAAAAGCTTGTCACATCCTCAAAACCCCGAAAAAGGTAAAACGTTGTCCCGCAGGTTTCTAAGCCTTTATAATAAAACTTGTTTATAGTTCTGAGTCTTTCAAATGCATTCATCTATTTAAGTCTCAACATTCAACGAAGTAATGAAAAATGTATGAGGGAATAACTTTCCAAACTCTTTCGCCCGAGGCATTCTCTATACTTTTTAGCCTACAAGAAAGAAGCCTGAGTCACCTTAGTAGATTCAATTTAGAATGTAGGCGATCTAAAAAAAAAATACACACAATTCATGAAATGAAATTGGTCTCAACGAAACACTAATATTCAGCTAGAACACCAGGGTTATAGATTTTCAGCCTCTACGACGTGTCTAGGTTTCGTGTTACAGAATTACACTACATAAAATAGTGCTAGAACAAAAGAAGAAAAACAACGTTACTTTAACCACCAACAACTCAAAAACAAATAAAACACCTTGTTCGAGCCCAGCAACAAACGTTTAAACAGAGCTCTGCTCTTAGAGACAAACAGCGTAGTCAGATATAAAACATCCAGGTTGTAGCTTTTCATAATTTAACATAACTGCAATTGACCATATGAAATTTATCTCTCTCTCTCTCTCTCTCTCTCGCTCTCTCTCTCTCTCTCTCTCTCAGAACTGGCATAAATTATACTACATTGGAATTATCTTCACGCCCCTGGAAGATACAGCTAAATAGAATTGCCGTAAAAATTCTTAAACGCGTACAAACTAAATTTTTATTTCCCGTTGCGTTCATTCAGCACAAAGCCGTAACGCAGTATTTATGAAAATGACGTTAAAAAGAACCTTTCTATTCACTTTTTTTGAATATAGACAGACAGACAGACAGGCACAGGAGAGAGAGAGAGAGAGAGAGAGAGAGAGAGAGAGAGAGAGAGAGAGAGAGAGAGAGAGAGAGAGAGAGGGGGGGAGATACTATGTATATTCGAGGTTTAACAAAGCGAGAAAAGGAAACAAGGGGAGCAAAACGTTGATAGGAAAAGATTTTCTTTACCGATTTTAGTTTATCTTTGTTAGCATTGCAGAGATGGAACTGGGACAATTAAACCTTTTTCGGGATAGAAATGATATTAATGCGCATTGAAAACCATAAAAGAATCTGAAGATGAAAAAAAAGTCAGTAACAATACAAGGTTCACGTTAATTGATAACAGGAAAGATATAACATACAAATTAGAAAAAATACGCACACCCAAAAGACCAAGAATTAAATGACCTTACGCGACAGAAAGCAACCCATGCGATAAGGCTAGATGGAGAACCAGCTTCTGGGGATGACTAGATAAAAACTTGAGGATTTCCACTTAGGAAAAAGAGACAAAATCGGCCTCTGTAGAAATACACAGAGCAGGTATTTTCATGGCATTCATGAGGAAGGAAGAGTACCAATGTGGAGAGCCAGACACTTAAACTGTCCTATTTGCATATATATTTCCAAACCATGTGCTTTAAACGATAAAGATGGCTTTACAATACTTATGAAATACAAGTAATTAAAAAGAAAAAAATTTCATGACTTCCGGGGAAATCAGGTAAACAATATTTTCAAAACAAACCCTGCAATGACAATAGTTTGGACCCTTTTATTTTACTGAAATTAAAAATCCGTTTCCTAGACAATTCATTATTCAAAAAATGAAAGTTGGTGAAAATTTAAGTCAATGAAATAAAAGACGTGCCTGAATAATTGACATAGGAAATAAATATAGGGATTTTATGTCAGTATAGATAAATGACCACAAAATTTATACTCATGATACATGCATAATTAAATATACCTCTGAAATGGACATAAAAGGATGCATTTAAGTTCGTTTAAACATGACTACCTATAATTATCGTAATAAAATGTGTTTTTATGTAGAGTAAATGAATGGAAACCAATAATTTTCTTGGGCTCATTTTCTTGAACAGAAAAACTGAGGGAATAACACATGGCAAAATTATCCTTTGCAATGCATGTTTAACAAGGAAAAATTTCTGACGAGGTCAAATGACACTCATTTAAACAAATGAAAACAAAACATCTAACTAGTAACGTAGCCTAATATTTTTTCTGTTGAATGCCATCTCTGGAGTGGCTGAAAATCAGTTTTCAAACTAAGCTAATGTAAACTCTTTGTTGTTACAAAAATATACCTTTTATTTCCTAAAATTAGCTTACATGAAAATGGAATAAAATTGATTAAACCTGACTCGTAAAAGAAACGTTAAATTATCATATTCCTCTCAAAATCATATTTAAATAAGTACCCCCTTTTCCCCTAAGTGTCCAAACATTCATTGTTTATTAATAGTCAAGATTAGTCTAGACAAAAACCCATAAAGTGACTTTGAATCCATCTGAAATAAAGATACCATAATTATGACACCCTAAAACTAAAAAAACATTAAAGTTCGTCAATAAAGAATGTGTGCTGTACCTATCTTCCCCCCTTTCTCTAGAACTCAAGTAATTGACACTTCAAATGTTAACTTTTTCAAAGTTTCTCATTCTATGGTAACTACTCATCGGATGGACCTGCAACACCTCTTCTCTGGCGTGTCCCACACTCTATCAATCAAATTCAGTGAGTCCCCCTTTGCAGCTTTTCCCCTAGATTATGTCATTTTCTGTTCATTACTAACACACACACACACACACACACATGCACCAATTGGCGCACAAGAGGCATGCACGCTACATACATGAAACTCATGATCTTCGAAATGCGTCACTGATCCGAATTGTGCGCCGGTAAGTTTTTCTGTTTGCTTTTTCGTTTCAGCATCTTCGAGGAATCCGCGTTTTGCATCTGTCTCTAACCAGCAAGAGCTCAGGTTATCAACCCGACTATTTAATATTATAGAGTATAGACTGTTGCTGGTGCCTTTAAGATGCTCGGCCACCTCTGTCTTTTGTACACCCGTGTCGCACACCACATTGGTTACTGGTATATACTAGTTCATAATATTTGCAAGATAGCTCCTATAACACAAGATAACTACTATAACTGCAATCACTGGAACTGTGTACCGTTCGTCGAAGAAGAATTCATCCCCATCGTTATCTTCTAACAGTGGAACCGTAACCGTCTGCTGTGTAGGCGGAGCTTTAACCGCCTCGTGGTCCCATGTAAATGTATCACGAACACCTTTGTGAAAAATTGTAGATCCCGGCTGAGCGCGTGAACCATCTCGAAACGA
Organism: Macrobrachium nipponense; assembly: GCF_015104395.2. NCBI lineage: Eukaryota > Metazoa > Arthropoda > Malacostraca > Decapoda > Palaemonidae > Macrobrachium > Macrobrachium nipponense. The sequence goes on along the minus strand of NC_087202.1, from coordinate 61,161,194 downwards.
CTTTGCATGCATTGTTAAGCGTCTGCGACCCCTGTATGTGTATCCTAATATGTTCATTGCTGAACTGTAGATTCGATGTCCTTCGATGAAGGAATCGTAACCGACACCTCGTTGCCAACTTGAAATATCCCTTGACTCCCATGCAAGTGTGTCTTGCACCCGCCTCGTAGAAGTATTGTAGACTCCTGATTTGTCCCAGAATGTATCCTGAGACGATCCATCGACGACATCTCGTCCATGCAAAGGCGATCCGTAACAACTTCGCCCGTGTGAAGATCCGACCTCTGACGTTGTAGATCCAAAGTTGTTATCATCGTCACCCTCGCATGAAGTTGGGAATTCTTTAAAGTCATCGTGTGTCCGTGTTTCGTCATTAATAAGTTCTAACTGACTTTTTGACAAGTCCACATGATCTTAGAACAAATAAAGTCTTGCTATAACACACGAATCTGTCATAAACTTATATACCCAATCTCATAGTCAATTATTAAGGACTAAAATACTTCAATAAAGTATGGTCTTTATATACTGATCCCTATTAAACTTATTGGGAGAATTATTATCACTAACTAACCCCTCATTATTAATCCCGTATCTGACAAATGTACTATCAAAAACCCCATAATGTTTATGCAGCAAAATCCCTGTAATGTTTATACAGCTAACCTCCATCAAAAATAATGTTGAATATCCCTTCTATCTTAGGTATCCCAAGATAAATTCTACCTCCTTTCTATAATAGAAATCCTATGTAAAGTTACCATAAAAAAAAGATACCGCTCAATCCCAATTACAAGTTTCACTTGTAGGGATAAAAATAGTAATAATAATCTAACTTTTCCCATTACAAATTGTATAAGGAGAAAAATAAATATAATTCAGTGCTTTTTCATATAAAATGTAGTACGTATCATCACGCAAATTGTTGCCAAATCATATCAGTATCGACCCGAATTGACCCCTTAAATTCTTCCCCACGGAATGTCATCATCGACATTCCTGATCACGGTGCAAATCTCTGAGTAATCAACTCCAAAAGAAAATATCAACAATCGATCTCATCACAGCATTGTCAGCATTAGGCCACCTGTGTATACAACATGTGCTCAAATCGCACTATGGACTTGTCTAGTCAGACTCATAAACTCGGAATTCATCATTCCTTCAAATGGCCCAAAAAAATCATTTATTAAATCGTCGAAGGGAATCCTCAATAAATCTTTACTGATACTATAGAACCACATTCCTCAAAAATTATCCCACATTCCTCAAAAATTATCCTCAGGAGATCCTCGTTGTCACCTCAAAACGCGTGTCAAAAAAACCACAGATTACAATATATCCCCCACAGGCTAAATCCTAAGCCATTTGACCACCGATGTACCTCAAAGTAACTCATTTACGATACTGCCACATGCATATAGAATCCCAATAATCACCTAGTCGGGATATAAACCACAGAAAACCACAATTCAAGAATTATGCATAGCAATTATATACCGACAAATGTAACCACTGGTGTATATAACCTCAAAATACAACACCTTTATAGGGCCCCATAAAACCACAATGCACTAGTGTCACCCCCCCAAGAGCCATAACACCAAAATGAACCACAATCACCACCTCTTTGGCTCATAAAACCGCAGATCACCACCAAAAATCTCTAACAGGGAAAAATTTCTAACGAGGTCAAATGACACTCGTTAAACAAATGAAAAACAAAACAGTTTAACTGATAATGTAGCCTACCTTTTTCCTGTTGAATGCCATCGCTGGAGTTGGCTGAAAATCAGTTTCAAACTAGGCTAATGCAAACTCTTTGTTGTTACAAAAATATACTTTTTATTTCCCAAAATTAGCTAACATGAAAATAGAATAAAATTGATTAAACCTGACTCAAAGAGAAACGTTAAACTATCATATTCCTCTCAAAATCATATTTAAGTAAGTACCCCCTTTTCCCCTAAGTGTCCAAACATTCATTGTTTATTAACAGTCAAAATTATTCAAGAGAAAAACCCATAAGTTGACATCGAATCCATCTGAAATAAAGAGACCATAATTATGAAACCACTAAACATTAAAGTTTGTCAATAAAGAATGTGTGCTGTACCTAACTTCCCTTTCTCTAGAACTCAAGTAATTGTCACTTCAAATGTTAACTTTTTCAAAGTTTCTCGTTCTACGGTACCTTGTCTGATGAACCTGCAACACCTCTTCTCTGGCGTGTTCCACACTCTATCAGTCAAATTAAGTGAGTCCCCCTTTGCAATATTTCCTCTAGATTATATATCATTTTCTGTTCATTACGAACACACACACTCACCAATTGGCGCACAAGAGGCATGCACGCACATACATGAAACTCATGATCTTCGAAATGCGTCACTGACCCCAATTGTGCGCCGGTAAGCTTTCCTGTTTGTTTTTTCGTTTCAGCATCTTCGAGGAATCCAGTATTTTGCATCTGTCTCTAACCGGCAAGACCTAAGGTTATCAACCCGACTATTTAATATTATAGACTGTTGTTGGTACCTTTAAGACATGTGAAAAAACTGCCAAATAAATTACTCCAAAACATGGTTCAAAAGAATAGCTGAAATACTAATGGCAACAGAACAAAAGGACAAAATTATACCTTGGAGAGAGAGAGAGAGAGAGAGAGAGAGAGAGAGAGAGAGAGAGAGA
>NC_087202.1:61141003-61153503 GCF_015104395.2 Macrobrachium nipponense | reverse complement strand
AAATCATCGACGGAATTCATCGATCTACTGCAAGACACCACACCTGACAAAGACATAGCATCCCTGGACGTTGAAAGTTTATTTACTAACGTGCCAGTGGATGAAACAATACAAATAATCATGGACAAGATATACCACTCTGAAAAACCACCATTACTGATACCCGAAAAAGTTTTAAAAGAGATGCTAGAAGCTTGTACAAAGGAAGCCCCATTCCTCTCACATAGGGGTGAAATATATCGGCAAAAGGACGACGTAGCAATGGGTTCCCCCCTTGGGGTTCTTTTTGCAAACGCATACATGGCACACACAGAAGAGGTCACCTTTGAAGAACACCCAAAACCCAGAATCTACGGGAGATATATTGATGATATCTTTATCACAACAAAGGGTGAAAATGACATAGCTGAATTAGTAAATAAACTCCGAGCAAATTCTACATTAAATTTTACGGTAGAAAAAAGTAATGAGAAAATGCTCCCTTTCTTGGACGTACTTGTGACCCAAAAAAACAATGAATACAATACCACCGTATACACTAAAAAGACAGATGCTGGTAGATGCTTAAATGCTAAAGGAGAATGCCCTGATGCATATAAAGGATCTGTGGTAAATGCATACATAAAACGCGTCATAGCACACTGTTCGACGTGGAAAGTGACTAACGAAGAAATCAACAGAGTTCAACAGCTACTCACAAATAATGGCTACCCAGATGACATGATCCAGCTAGTTGTCAAAAAGAAATTAGAGGCTTTCCATAACCCGACCCCGAGGGACAACACACAAGACAAAGACAAAGAAATAGTGATATACCATCAGATATCATACAACAAACACCACGAAGATGAAAGGAAAGCCACCCTTGGTATTCTGCGAAGAGGAACCACCCCCTAGCGCCATATAACAAAATAACACTGAGAATTTACTGCAAGCTGAACCTTACGGCCTCACTGGTAATGAAAAATAGTACGGCCCCATCGACGAGGAGAGACGTTGAATCTGATATAGTATACAAGTTTGTCTGTGCTGACGAGCAGTGTCAGTCCCCCCAAAATGCTATATCGGACACACAACCACTACATTGAAACGACGCATGCAGGCCCATAGAATCAAAGGAGCCATTCACCAGCACTTTGTGGATACCCATAATAAAAAACCATCCCTACAAGAATTTCTCACAAACACCAAAATAATACACAAGGAAGGCAACTACAGCCGTTTATTAATATCAGAAGCAGTCAGCATCGCCATGCAACGCCCCAACCTTAACATCCAACGCGAGGAAGAAAAATCCTTACCCTCGTGTAGGAGGTAGCCCTTCAACCGTGTGGAACAAATCTACCACACGCGGACGGAGCGCACATTGGCATTCAGTGAATAAAACATATATGTAATTAATATATATTTATGTATAATGTGTATATAATAACTTAGTTTCAACTTTTCATATAACTTCTGATGTTAACATATTTATTTGTTTGTCTTATTTTATGTTTCACTATAGCCTTTTGTAAATACTTAAAACTAGGTCTCTGGCCACTGTACTACCTTTCCGTCCTCATGACGTCACAAAACGCATGCAGGTTCATATTTGTATATTACCGGCTGCTCTGTGAGCAAGAGCCCGTGCTAACAAGGTCAGCTTAATCAAAAACAACAACAACAACATATTTGTATACCATTTCACCTGTATATCCCACTGAAATCATAAATAAAGGTTCACCTCATATCCTTAAAATCACCTTTCTATATGCAAAATATTCATATGACCTACGGGTTGCTCTTCAGCAAGAGCCCGTGCTGGCATAAAGTCAGCTTAATCTTAAACAAAAACAACATATTTGTATCAGTACGCTTGATAACGTCAATACGTGTAGACTGACGAAACAGCTGTCGCGTGTAAAAATACTGAAGTAAATGAAAGAACCTGGACAATGAATTGAAGAAAATAATTAGAAACTATGAAGCAATTTCAAAAAAGCTGGTTAACAGTGAAAAAAGCCATTATATTCAATGAATATTGTATCCGTGAAAAATTGCGCCCTAAAAGTGTGTATATATATATATATATATATATATATATATATATATATATATATATATATATATATATATATATATATATATATATATATATGTGTGTGTGTGTGTGTGTGTGTGTGTGTGTCTGTGTGTCATCATTATCTAGTCAATAATTGCTGCACTCATTTTAGTAATGAAGTCGTTATACAAATTATACATTTATATAATAAAAATTGTGACATTCGTTCATTTTTTACGGTTGCTTAACAGATTCAGGATATAATTTTTATTACTATTATTACTTTTTACTGAATGCTTCTGTGCATATTCTTCCGTCACAGGCCATATGATCGCGCAACAGAGGTAATGAGAATTAAGACGAGAGTAACGGTAATTACAATTTTGGATACCTTATCTTACCTGCTCGAAGTCAACACGTCGATACCGGGGTTAAAGGATTAAGAGATCGTGCTTGTGTTTACATTAAACTGGGTGAATAGAGTGAAGGACATACGCTCTTTAGCCTATTATACTCCCATTTATATAACTTAAAAATATACAATAAAAACAATTTAATGAACGCAGAATCTACAAAAATCAACATATTTACAACATCCAATATTACTAATTGTAACAGACAGGAATGGGGCCGGGGTTGCGGAGCCGGGGAGGCATGGAAAGTGGGTTGAGGAAGGGATGTGGAGGGGAAGGGAAAGGGAGAGTTAAGTAGGGAGGGATGGGATGGGGACAAAGGACGTTCGAATGCATAGGTTGGCGATGCTTAGCAACACCTTGAAATTAAAGAGTAAACGCATTAATTAAAACCATTTGACAATGTACTATATTACCAAAAATTAACGAGAGGTGTCTTGCACACTTTGTCACAGTACCCTTTCAATCAAATAATTAATTTGAAAGATATTTGAGAGAAACGACGACCCGTGGTCCTTAAAATGTATAGTAAATGGTCAGTTTTAACAGGTAACGTCTGCTACTGCAAATAGGATAACCATTCACAACAATCAGCGAAGACCATTGAAGTAATTTTTCGTGATAAAGGTGTTATGCTCACATGTGACCCCGTATTATTATTAACATGAAGAAACGACACCAAGAAAAATCTGAAACAAAATTAGCAACGAAACCATTCCTATTTTAAACAAAATCTATTTTAGCAAAATATATCATCAGAAACCTTGTATAATCAATGCCAAGAAGAATACAATGTGGACCGACATCAGGATCATATCCTCTTTCTAAGAGTCCACCAACTCATCGTAAAACTTACACTTCTACTTTCTGAACTCTTCCCCGTTCCTTAACAAAGTATGTTGACCAGGGATCCTCTTCTCAGAACTGAATGGAAAGAGAATCAAATACATAAGCTATCGCAAAGCGCCTTGCAGACATCAATTTATAATAACAGGAAAAAAAAAAAGGAACGGGTAGAAACGAAACATAACCCGCCCTAACAATAGTAAAAAAAAAAAATAAATAAAAACTATAATATAAAAAAAACTAGCGTTCTATGATTATACGTAACATTGAGGCTGGAATCAATATAAAAAACCTAGACTGAGCGGAAGAAGCAATAAAATTCATTGAGGTTATAGACTAGATCAACTTTTGTTAAATGTAAAGATTTGAAGATTCTTGCTTTTTCTTCTTAGAGGTGAAAGAGAATTAAGATTCAAAAGCTTCATAAGTCTTATACTAACGTAATATATGGAGAGTAAGGATATCATAATATGAAAAGCAAAACGTCTAGTGAAAATGCCCCCCAACACCCTTCCTCCAACAAAACAAAACAAAAAAAGAAGAAATAATATTAATAAGAATAAGTACGCCTAAGTACGTATATATATATATATATATATATATATATATATATATATATATATATATATATATATATATATATATATTATATATATATATATATATATATATATATATATGCATATATATCCTCGGAGACATTTCCTCGCGATCCCTATAGAGCTCGAGTTTATCTTTGCTTTTAGACCTCTTCCTCAACCGCGTCCTCGTTCCTTATCCCTTGCCAAATCTTCCAGTTTGCTATGAGGGAGGGCGTTACTCTTACAATATGGGCGTAAAACCTTTACTCCCTCCCGCTTGATCACAACTTTTATCCACACGCGTGAGTTTAACCACTTTCGTGCCAGCACGAATTTATTTTGGTTCCCTGAGACCTGAAACAAGGTCGCGCTCATAGATCCAACGTTCCCCATTTATTGGCACGTTATGTACTCTCTTCATAAATGTAAGTACATATATAAACCAAGGGAAAACCTTGATTTTATTGGGGGCAGGCAACCGACCTCAATCATTCTTAAACGTCATTTTAGGGCTTTTGGATGATGTGTACCGAAAATAGGGTGTGGCTTAAGTGTGTGTGTGTGTGTGTGTGTGTGTTGTGTGTGTGTGTGTGTGAGACAGAGAGAGAGAGAGAGAGAGAGAGAGAGAGAGAGAGAGTCAGGTACGGAAGTAAAAAAAAAATCTAATTTAAGAATTGGATGACACTGGAAAAATGAAAATGAAAATTGAAGAGAAAAGTGATGAGGAGAAATCATGTGAATGAAAGATATGATGGAATGTGAAGAAAATCGGAAAAATAAGGTAGTCAAAAGCAATAATATATAGAAAAATAGCCAACAGAATGAAACTTTGTATAAAATACATAATAAAACATGGAAAAATAAAAGAAATAATAAAAAAAAGGTTATGGAATCAGATGATAGGAGAATTAACTTACAATCAGGTTATCAGGCCCCCTTACAATTCATGTTTTAAAATCTGAGACGTGAGAACATTTCACTTTTTCTTCCCTTCCCACTTCTCTTTTACAACAGCAAATCAATATTGTACGTAGTTTAAGCAAAGCTCAAGATTACCTCGATTACATTAACTGTAAGAGTTCATATGAATGAGATGAAAGTGGTGCAGTATCTATGGCTTGTTAATGACCTGCCTGCTTAAACTTGGAAGTATGCAACATTGTGACTGATAAGGAACCATCTTGAACCGTTAATGAATAATCGGTTCACAGCCGGACCTCACATAAATAAAAAAGGAAGCTAGCCGATAAGTGATATTTAGAACTGTCTTGAAAAAATATAAATTGTTTTTGAACTCTGAGAATTTTCACCACATCTAATTTGCATCTTCGAAATTACTAAAATAGATCAAGTTTTAATTATAATAAAATGAGAAGAATAAAAGGAAAACAATTTTACATTGACAGTGAGGTAAACAATACCAATAAGAATCTAAGTGCGAATGAATTTTGAATTCGTTAGGAGAACCAAATGAATGGAAAATTGCCAACAACAAAGACAATTAATTAACCTCCTCCCTGTATGCGTAGTTATTTACTTCGGAAAACTTACTCTAGATTAATCATAAAACAATTGTCCCGCTAATCCATGAATGGAAATGAAAGGCGTTTTATAAAATTCCAGTGGTCCTATCCAACGTTTTACTTTTTTTATGCAATCAACAGCAACAGCAACAACAGCATACCGCCAACAATGGAAGAAGAAAAATATTAGTTTTATGATCCGTTTTCCGAAGACCGGCTGAAATCGACTATCCGGGATCAATTTCATTAATTGGGTCGACGGTAGGATGAAGACTTTAACGAAGAATCTTGAAAGAATTCACATTTCTGCAAAACTGTCTCTCAAAATATATATTCTTAACCTACCACATACAATAAATATATCAAAAGAATATATTAATAATGATTACAGTGCCCTTGATATTTTTTCTGGTGGTACTTGCAGCGAATGAAAACAATAATTAGTGATGCAAAATTTACGAACACAAAGCGAGAACGTAACCTAACCAGCACATCGTCAAATCGGAGGCAATGCTAATTAAATCTATTTCAAGGAAGGAAGTGATTATTTGGAGAGTGGCATATACTACACCTCGAACCGCCGACTTTACGAAATACGGTAGCGTTACAGCAATTGCCTTTCTTGTTGTCACGAATAACTCCGACGGTGCTGAAAGATGCAAACGTTTACTCACAAAACAGTGCTTTGAATCTATCACTGTATTTTGAAACAATCCAAAGACAAAATATGGTGCATTGTAAAGAACTACACTAAATCCCTAAGGAAATTCAGTGCCTATTTCTAGACATCCACTAAAGCTGCTCCTCTACTACAGTACTGACCCAAACAATACCACAACAACGGCTATCTCCGGGTTAAGGGTTTTTATTGCTACACTATCGGTTCCAAACTTTCAATACATATTGTTTGTACATAGCACACATATATAACTATATAGTATTACAATTTATATATAAAGACATCTTGAAAAAGCAGAACATGTCCAGCAAAGAGATAGATGAAGAATTCTACATAAAAAAAATAAAGAGCGCAAAGTCACTGAGACCAACTAATTTGGTATTAAAAAGAGGCGAAGTTCTTCATTATATAAAACAAATATATCTAAGCTACGGAATATGAAGAACTTTGAATTTAAAATCTACAAAGGGAAGAGAAAAAACAAACACAAAATGTAAACTCATCATCATTCTCGGAAGCTGGCGTTCATTCAGATATCAGGATTTCTTTTTACTTTGAGGCCGGCTACCCAATGGCCAATAAAAACCTTATTTTTTTAATCACTTAATTAATGAAGATACACATGGAGAGAAAGGATATAAACACAAGAGGTGGTGACACAAATCTCTAGGGAGAAAGAGAGTAATAAAAATAATCTAGTCACTTAAAACCTGGAAGATAATGAGTATGTAACGGTTTTTTCATGTTTAAAGCTAAGATCTATCTGGGTTCGTGATCTACGATATATAACAACTAAGAACAAAACGGTATTGCAACGCAACACCTTTTCTCTCTCCCACCTGGTTATAACACTCATCCAATCCATACACCTGAATTTCATGAGACTGCAGTCCAGTACTTAAAATCGTGTGTTATCACGTGAAAACAGAGATGTGAATTATCCTTTATTATTGTTTACACATACATATATATGAATAATTACCATATCACCATGATTCATGTAAATTATTCGAGTTACAAATGTCCTTCAATGTCTAATTCGCTCTACCTCGGAATTGATATATTTTCATATATGTTAATAGAAGGGGAATTTTTAGTGATAATAATTTCGTTCCCTCATGGGATCGAACCACCGTCCAGCGGACAGGAACGAAATCAGGACGACATTCAAGTTACCGATTTGGTAACGTCAATGTCGTCCTGATTTCGATCCTGTTCGCTGGACGGTAGTTCGACCCCATGAGGGGACCAAATTATTATCACTAAAAACTCCCCTTCGGTTTACATATATAAAAATATATCAATTACGAGGTAGAGCGTATTACATATTAAAGGACATTTGTAGCTCGAATAATACATATATATACACATACCTACCCACGAATTGTTTGCATATATATATATATATATATATATATATATATATTATATATATATATATATATATATAGAACTACAAATGTCCTTTAATATCTAATGCGCTCTACCTCGGAATTAATATATTTTCATATATGTTTAACCGACGGGGAATTTTCTAGGCGATAATAGAATTGCCGGCCGACGGGCACGAACCATCGACATCTTCAATTCCAGTCCTGGAATTTGAAGATGTCGATGGTTCGTGCCCGTTGGCCGGCAATTCTATTATCGCCTAGACAATTCCCCTTTGGTTAAACATATATGAAAATATATTAATTCCGAGGTAGAGGGCATTAGATATTAAAGGACATTTGTAGTTATATAATAATATATATATATATAAATATATATATATATATATATCTATATCTATATATATATATATATATATATATATATATATATATATATATATATATATATATATATATATATATATATATATGACTGGTAAAAGTGTTCTGTAACAACAGAATTCCATCTAATAAAAGGAGCCCATAAAAAACCAAATTAAAATGTAGAGAAAAGAAAAAAATACTATATTTCAGAGACTGCTGTCTCTCTCTTCATGTATATGAATGAGAAAAGTTTACAGAAAAGGTGGTATTTATACCAAGAGATTCGTCCACAAGTAAGCCAATTTAGGTCACCCCCGCTGATAATCTTCCTTTAATCTTCTTAAGCGTTGGTTGAATGAACACTGCGTCGACGATGTCCGATGTCCAATTCCCTTTTGAGATGTTCTTATTTACCTGCTTCTCTTTTATTAAGGGCCGATTCCATCATTTGACTCTTGTACCGGCAGTTGCTGCTATAAATTACACGTGACATATTCCAGTTTATTCTATGGTTATGTTCATTTATATGATTGAAAATAGCCGAGTTCTGTTGTCCATACCTAACTGACCGTTTGTGTTGTATTAATCTCTGGGGAAGTGATTTATCTGTAAATCCGATGTAAGATTGGTCACAGTCCTGGCATGGGATCTCATATACCCTAGAGTCTTTGGGTGATGTCTTTTGTTGGACGTTAATCAGGGATTTGGCTAAGGTATTTGGGTAGGTAAATGCAAAAGGGTTGGATTTCCCAAGGGTGTGAGTTACTCTCTTAATCGTCTCCAGGTGGGGAATTTTTATTTTATTGTTGGGTGTGTCTCTGGTCTTGTCTTTAGGGGGTCGGTAGAAAATTACGTTTGCTTTTTGAATTGCTTTCTCAATTATATGGTCAGGATACTTTAAAGATGAAAGTTGCTTGCGAATTAGTTCAAATTCTTTTTCCAGGAAATCTGGGGAACAAATTCGTAATGCTCTTAAGAATAGGTTGCTAGCTAGACCTATCTTGATAGTATTGTCATGATAGCTAAAGTAGTGAATATATGAAAGTGAGAACGTTGGTTTTCTGTATATGGTAAATTTGTATTCTGTCGTGTCTCTGATTATTAAAACATCAAGAAAAGGAATTTTGTTGTCTGTTTCCCATTCAACTTTAAATTTGATGCTGGGCACTAATGCGTTTAATTTTGAGATGAATTCATTAAAATTACCCCACTTATTATCCCAAAATGTTAGTATGTCATCCACGTATCTCATCCACAGCATGTTTTTGGGTTTTATTGCATTTATTACTGTAGTTTCAAAGTATTCCATGTACAGATTGGCTAAAATAGGACTTAAAGGACTACCCATACTACACCCGAATTTTTGCTTGTAGAATGATTCCCCGAATGAAAATACGTTATTAGATGCACATAATTCAACTAACTTTATTATTTTGTCAAGTGCCAAAGGGAAATGATCTGAATAGGGGGATAATTTTTCCCTTAAAAACTGAAGAACGTCCTGTACTGGTACTTTGGTGAATAGGAGTCTACGTCAAGGCTTAAAAGTTTTATGTTGTGAAGTGGTATATGCTTCTCTGAATTTGTGACAAAAGTCTTCGAATGTTTGATGTGACTGGGAGAAAAAGTGCCTAAAAAAGGAGAAAGGAGGCCAGCTAACCATTTAGAAATTTTGTAATTGAAAGCTCCGGCGCATGAAACGATGGGTCTGAATGGAAGATTGTCTTGTGAGTTTTGGGAAGACCATAAAAGTAGGGTAAATTTAGGATTAATTACTTTAAATTTCTCTAATAGTTCAATACTCTTTTTGTCTTGGCCAATTAATCTTACTTTCCGAAAAAATTCTGTGGGAACGTTCTGGAGGGGATTTTTCGTCAGTTTTTCGTAAGTATTTGTGTCGCTAAGGAGCTGGTTGATTTTGTCGAGGTAGAAGTCTTTGTCCATTATTACAATTTTGCCGTCTTTGTCGGATCTACTTATTATAACATCTAACTTTTTTAGCGAGTGGATGGCTATCATGAATCTGCGGGGAACAGGATATTTCTTATGAAGGTCAGTTAAAGCCGTGAAGAGATATGTTTAAAAGGAGTGTTACTAAATGCTTTAACTGACCTTCATAAGAAATATCCTGTTCCCCGCAGATTCATGATAGCCATCCACTCGCTAAAAAAGTTAGATGTTATAATAAGTAGATCCGACAAAGACGGCAAAATTGTAATAATGGACAAGACTTCTACCTCGACAAAAATCAACCAGCTCCTTAGCGACACAAATACTTACGAAAAACTGACGAAAAATCCCCTCCAGAACGTTCCACAGAATTTTTTCAGAAAGTAAGATTAATTGGCCAAGACAAAAAGAGTATTGAACTATTAGAGAAATTTAAAGTAATTAATCCTAAATTACCCTACTTTTATGGTCTTCCCAAAACTCACAAAGACAATCTTCCATTCAGACCCATCGTTTCATGCGCCGGAGCTTTCAATTACAAAATTTCTAAATGGTTAGCTGGCCTCCTTTCTCCTTTTTAGGCACTTTTCTCCCAGTCACATCAACATTCGGAAGACTTTTGTCACAAATTCAGAGAAGCACATATACCACTTCACAACATAAAACTTTTAAGCCTTGACGTAGACTCCCTATTCACAAAAAGTACCAGTACAGGACGTTCTTCAGTTTTTTTAAGGGAAAAAATTATCCCCCTATTCAGATCATTTCCCTTTGGCACTTGACAAAATAATAAAGTTAGTTGAATTATGTGCATCTAATAACGTATTTTCATTCGGGGAATCATTCTACAAGCAAAAATTCGGGTGTAGTATGGGTAGTCCTTTAAGTCCTATTTTAGCCAATCTGTACATGGAATACTTTGAAACTACAGTAATAAATGCAATAAAACCCAAAAACATGCTGTGGATGAGATACGTGGATGACATACTAACATTTTTTGGGATAATAAGTGGGGTAATTTTAATGAATTCCTCTCAAAATTAAACGCATTAGTGCCCAGCATCAAATTTAAAGTTGAATGGGAAACAGACAACAAAATTCCTTTTCTTGGTGTTTTAATAATCAGAGACACGACAGAATACAAATTTACCATATACAGAAAACCAAACGTTCTCACTTTCATTATATTTTCAATACTTTAGCTATCATGACAATACTATCAAGATAGGTCTAGCTAGCAACCTATTCTTAAGAGCCTTACGAATTTGTTCCCCAGATTTCCTGGAAAAAGAATTTGAACTAATTCGCAAGCAACTTTCATCTTTAAAGTATCCTGACCATATAATTGAGAAAGCAATTCAAAAGCAAGCGCGTAATTTTCTACCGACCCCCTAAAGACAAGACCAGAGACACACCCAACAATAAAATAAAAATTCCCCACCTGGAGACGATTAAGAGAGTAACTCACACCCTTGGGAAATCCAACCCTTTTGCATTTACCTACCCAAATACCTTAGCCAAATCCCTGATTAACGTCCAACAAAAGACATCGCCCAAAGACTCTGGGGTATATGAGATCCCATGCCAGGACTGTGACCAATCTTACATCGGATTTACAGGTAAATCACTTCCCCAGAGATTAATACAACACAAACGGTCAGTTAGGTATGGACAACAGAACTCGGCTATTTTCAATCATATAAATGAACATAACCATAGAATAAACTGGAATATGTCACGTGTAATTTATAGCAGCAACTGCCGGTACAAGAGTCAAATGATGGAATCGGCCTTAATAAAGAGAAGAGGTAATGAACATCTCAAAAGGGAATTGGACATCGGACATCGTCGACGCAGTGTTCATTCAACCAACGCTTAAGAAGATTAAAGGAAGATTATCAGCGGGGTGACCTAAATTGGCTTACTTGTGGACGAATCTCTTGGTATAAATACCACCTTTTCTGTAAACTTTTCTCATTCATATACCTGAAGAGAGAGACAGCAGTCTCTGAAATATAGTACTTTTCTCTCTACATTTTGGTGTTTTTATGGGCTCCTTTTATTAGATATATATATATATATATATATATATATATAATATATATATATATATATATATATATATCTATATATATATATATATGCAAACACTTCATCTCAGGAGCTTCAACCGTTTTCTTCCGTTTATTTCTAACATCTACACTTCATTTCCACACAGGAAAGAAGGCACAACAATCCTTTCGTACAGTCCTGCCTCCTTTCCCATGAACAAACCAAACTGCGACTCACTTCTCCTCTCATCCTAATACTAATCTTTAAATTTAGAATTAACTGGTCACATACTTTCAAAATTCAATGTAACATTCGTTACTTCTTTCTGGGTTCCATAAAACGACGTTTCCTTCTAGAGAGGGGTTTAAGATCAAAATGAATAGTGGCCGTCGTCGCATTAATATTCAAACAGCTGTAACTACAAAAAAAAGCTGTCTCTAAAACAAATTACACACATACACACAAATATATATATATATATATATATATATATATATATATAGATATATATATATATATATATATTATAACATTGGAAACCTTGCTACGGAGAACAAATTGGCATGGAGTTCCCTTTCTTTTTTGCGTTCAGAATTTCCATAAACATTACACTATTCGACTGTAATTGAACTCTATTTCACTGCAGAGAGAGAGA
>NC_087202.1:61116003-61136003 GCF_015104395.2 Macrobrachium nipponense | reverse complement strand
AATATCTGAAAACCAGTGTAGACGAGTGGCTAAAAAGTGCATGGGAAGAAGGACTAATAAAAGTAGACGAAGACCCAGAAATATAGAGACAGGAGAATGACAAACAGAACAGAGGACTGGCACAACAAACCAATGCACGGACAATACATGAGACAGACTAAAGAACTAGCCAGCGATGACACATGGCAATGGCTACAGAGGGGAGAGCTAAAGGAGGAAACTGAAGGAATGATAACAGCGGTACAAGATCAGGCCCTAAGAACCAGATATGTTCAAAATACAATAGACGGAAATAACATCTCTCCCATATGTAGGAAGTGCAATAAGAAAAATGAAACCATAAACCACATAGCAAGCGAATACCCGGCGCTTGCACAGAACCAGTACAAAAAGATGCATGATTCAGTGGTAAAAGCCCTCCACTGGAGCCTGTGCAAGAAACATCAGCTACCTTGCAGTAATAAGTGGTACGAGCACCAACTTGAAGGAGTGATAGAAAACGATCAGGCAAAGATCCTCTGGGGCTACTATGGTATCAGAACAGATAGGGTGATACGTGCAAATAGACCAGACGTGACGTTGATTGACAAAGTCAAGAAGAAAGTATCACTCATTGATGTCACAATACCATGGGACACCAGAGTTGAAGAGAAAGAAAGGGAAAAAATGGATAAGTATCAAGATCTGAAAATAGAAATAAGAAGGATATGGGATATGCCAGTGGAAATCGTACCCATAATCATAGGAGCACTAGGCACGATCCCAAGATCCCTGAAAAGGATTCTAGAAAAACTAGACGCTGAAGTAGCTCCAGGACTCATGCAGAAGAGTGTGATCCTAGAAACGGCGCACATAGTAAGAAAAGTGATGGACTCCTAAGGAGGCAGGATGCAACCCGGAACCCCACACTATAAATATCACCCAGTCGAATTGGAGGGCTGTGATAGAGCAAAAAAAAAAAAAAATAAATAAATAAATAAAAATTTTTCCACTATTACATTCCTACTACATATCTCACAACCTTCCATCTATCAGTTACTTGGACGTTGTTGGAGGCTTTGGTGATAACAAATAAAACTTAATTCAACTTTCACAAGTACATGTATTTTCATCGGATTTATCTCTCACTTTTTAAATAACAATGATTCCACGTATTGTCTATTTTGAAAATTTTTGGTATGTATGTATGTGTAAATAGAGAAATAAGTTTAGTTTTGTAAGATGTTTCAAATAAGTTAAGACACTGCATTACTGACCTAGAAAACAAGGGCTTTTCATTCAACGTAAATATTTCTTGATATTTCTCTTTAAAAAAATTCTATATCATAGACGTTAAAAAGGTAACGTCAGTTAAGTTCCAAAGGTAACGTCAGTTAAGTTCCAATGTCTCACGGACGCTTGGCAGAAAGTACTTATCTTTTCATGGTTAGTGGCCAAATTAAGCTAATCCAACTTCGGAAGGCGGTCTAATAAGTCCTCCAAGAAAGTAATCCCTTCTCTTTCCCTCTACCAGTTCCCTTCAAGCTCTCTCTCTCTCTCTCTCTCTCTCTCTCTCTCTTCTAGTTCCACTTTTTAAAATAAGTTGAGAATAAGTTGAGAAGTTCTAATACTTAAAATAAATTTTAGTGGAGGACTTACCCTCAACTCATGTGTATATGTATATG
Organism: Macrobrachium nipponense; assembly: GCF_015104395.2. Classification (NCBI taxonomy): domain Eukaryota; kingdom Metazoa; phylum Arthropoda; class Malacostraca; order Decapoda; family Palaemonidae; genus Macrobrachium; species Macrobrachium nipponense. The sequence goes on along the minus strand of NC_087202.1, from coordinate 61,134,339 downwards.
TATATGCATATATATACGTATATGTATATATAAAATCATACCTTCCATTTCTACAATTATTAAAAAAAAAATTCATTCCTACCCATTCCGATCAGACGGAATGAAGGATGTAACTACAAAGGTGAATTATCCGAAATTTCCATCGAGAAACGTAACTATAGGAAATAAAGTCAACCGCAGGAGCAACGAGATTAAAGGAATTGAAAATCCAAGAAAAGATGGAAACTGGAATCAACAGGTCTTCTGACTCATGCGATGGTCGATTCTGATTCATTCTCAGTAATGATGAAGTGACAGGAAGATCTGCTAGCAATATTTCACGAGATGTATAAAATGTTCTTTGAATGATCACAGAGAGAGAGAGAGAGAGAGAGAGAGAGAGAGAGAGAGAGAGAGAGAGAGAGAGAGAGAGAGATTGAAATTACATTCCAAAATCAAATAAGTAACCTCTCTCTCTATCTCTCTCTCTCCTTTTATCTAAGTAGACCTTTAATCTTGTTTTTAACAAATGTAAGGTATTCAAGAACGGATAAGTTGGTATTTCTTCACTATGATATTGATCGTGAAAATTGCTGACGCCATGGCTTGTATCTAGAGCAGTATCAAGATTCATTATTGGCAAACTTCCTGCCCATACTGCCCTATCCGTAATTCTGTCTATGAACATATTGACACTTACAAACCTAATTCAAATAAATCATTGACGGAACAAGATCTTCTTACGAACAAGAATAGGGGATCATCGAACCATACTTCAGTATTTTGTTCATGACTCCTGCGATATGATGTAAGGTCACAGGATCAAAGGGCATCAGAGAGCAGTCAGACTTACAACACAGGGTACACTGAAAAATAACAGGACATTCTTGTCGACACTCCCAAACCAACAACGCTGTATTGCTTTGTACAAGGCAAAAGGAACCTATTATAGAACATGCGTGTAGTGAATAAATAATAATCTAATTTTTCATCTTACTGTTATGTTGCTCGTCTATGATTTGGCTCTATCACCTTGGCTACTGGGTGGGATCGGGGAGGGTTAATAATGGATAATAATGGATGTACAAGTCTATTAGTTTATCTTAGTTATGCCACAGTTAAGACACTTGCATAATTTACTAAGGGAGATGCGTTGTAACCTGCTCAAACTTGAGAGCCTCAAGGATGTTGTCACTAAATTAACTTAAATTCAGCTATTTAGGTTACAATAGAAGATGAACACCATTGAAGGATGGTGACACGTGGTGAATTATTGATGCAGTGCAGAGAAAGCTATGCTAATTACAGTAATTCCCATCTTATTAAAGTATTTGCTAATAAGTTATTCTCCCCTTATTTACGATACCTTGTTAAGAACTATCTTGTCTGTTAAAATAATTCACATATAATTTAATGGATAACCTTATTGTCTACTGAGGAAACGATAATCTTTAAACATATATTAAATTTATCAGTGTATAAACATCAACAGATGAGGTTCCTGTAATACTCTTATGTAATTACCCAAAGGTGTAGAATAGAAGTAAAACATAAAATAATTAACGGCCAGGCGGACAACCAACCTAGATAACTATCAGTATGCTTCTGTCTATATAACCTAACTTGTCACTTTTCCTGGCATGCGAAGACAGGAATGTTAATCAAGACCAATTATAAGTAAGAATATTATTCCCTTAATCAATGGTCATTTACAACACAGAATACTGGCAAAGATTCAACATCCTTCAGCCTTTACGCAGTTTTCAATCTCTATTTCTTTCCCTATCAGCATCATCAGCACCACAACAGTTTGTTCCTTAATCTCTTAATATTATATTTCACCTCTCTTGTTCTGCAGTGCACTGATAGTTTACATAATTTATTCGCTGCGATGAATCCCTTCTCATCTTCTTTAATTATCAACTTTCACATTATTCCATTCTAAATTCTGTCTCTCAAGCAATATAGTTTTATTTATCTATACAGATTAGATTGGTACCATATAAAGAACGAGAGATTTTATACATATGAAATTTGAATGCATACCCTGTAAAACATTAGTTTACAAGCCCATATGTCTGCAATGGCAAGACAGGTTAGTAAGCCTTCAAGAGCGGTTCCCACGAAATCATTCTCCTTCTCGTTTATCTAGACAAAAGCGATGCGCAGTGCTATTATGAGTATAGCTTTGCTTGTCCAGTAATCTTCTTACTGTAACAGGTTAATGCCATCATGCCATGAAGGTAACAGTGGTGGTGAACAACGAGTGAGGTAAGACGGAGGGAGCATGTCATGATTTCGTTACGGTACCAGAGAGAGAGAGAGAGAGAGGAGAGAGAGAGAGAGAGAGAGAGATCCCACTACATTCATTCACATTACATGGACAAGAGGATAGGAGGGCGTAGGGGTACAGGCAGAAGTGTATATTTAGCCAGAGGAGCCACGTTGCATACCTCTCTCTCTCTCTCTCTCTCTCTCTCTCTCTCTCTCTCCATGCAATAATTTTGGGTAACTATTCTTGAGAATTCCAAAATAACATCACTAACTACAACTCTTGGGTAAATTCAAGCGTTACTGAGTCACTTTATCATACGGTAACATTCCATAAATTTTTAACAAATAACATTTCTTTATCTGACTACATATTGTGTGAACATAAAACGTAATTTACACAGTACATATAAAGAAAATAAATATAAAGAAAAAGATAACAAACAAATCGGTCAGACAGAGTCTTCGGAGAAAATCAGCGAACCAGCACACAATCTTTGACCAGATTTTCCCAAAGAGAATCACATTAGACGACCTCAAAATTTCAGATCATCAGCAACGAGGTTGTCTCCTTTTTTGGCAAAAGAGAAATAAAACAAGAAAGAAAATGAACATTAGTCTTTGACATATTTGTATACTATCGTGAATAAATGTAAAAATAATACACGAGTACATTTACATACACACACAATTATATATATATATATATATATATTATATATATATATATATATATATATATATATATATATATATATATATATATATATATATATATATATATATATATATATATATATATGATATATATATATACACGAGTACATTTACATACACACACAATTATATATATCATATATATATATATATATATATATATATATATATATATATATATATATATATATATATATATATAAACAGAGAGAGAGAGAGAGAGAGAGAGAGACGAGAGAAGATGAGAGAGAGAGAGAGAGAGATGAGAGAGAGAGAGAGCAGTTTATCCTCAAGACATGAAAATAAGAAGTTATTTTTAGGCAATAATCGAATAGAATTTAAAATGGAAATCAGCAATAACTATACAATGTCTACAATGACAAAAATGGTCTCCTAAGACCTAAAATCAAAATCTGCAGTTCTTCGGAAATAATAGAATACAGTTTAATACGCCTACTTGAAAAAACATAATTATAGTGATATGAAAAACAGTATTTTTTTTGCTCAGATCATATTTATAAAAGGTATCCATAATATTCTTAAATAAAAATAAAAATCATTGGAGTGAAACCGGCGAAACCGGGGCTAAAAAGCCGAAACTACACCTTACGAAGTGAAACCTGCGAAACCAGAGCCAAAAAGTTGAAACCAAAGCAAAGATGATAATATATTCTTTCATGCATTATCCTTTCATTTATATGCCATCACTCGTAAAAAAAATTATCGATGCCTATAATATGTTTTTAAAATTGAGTAAAAATTTATTCAAATAATGTCCTAAGAGTTAAGAGTTTTACGTAATTTCTTTGTTTTAAATGGATAAAAAGGTATTTGTTCAGCTTTAGGAGTGGCGCAAATGTCTCGAAAGAACCGCAGGTTGGTGGTCTCCCTATCCTAGACCACTATGGGCTAAGGAAATTTTATTTTGATGCATAAGAGAAAGGAACTATCACAACGCCTGTTTCGAAATATATTGCATTTACACTCACACACAAACACAAATATATGTATATATATATATATATATATATATATATATATATATATATATATATATATATATGTGTGTGTGTGTGTGTGTGTGTGTGTGTGTATGTGTGTGTGTTTGTGTAATATATATAAATAGATAAATAGATAGACAGATAAATAAAGTATTTCTATCAGATAAAATGATGCGATGTTTGTTCCCAAATCAATTTTTCTAAAAAAAAATATTTCTCAAGTCCTTCGTCATTACTGGCGAGATGAAATGCAACCACGCTTATGAATCTCATATGTTTCAGTTAATTAACTTTTTAAAAATTCAAAGCAGAAATAAAGCCAACACCTATTCGAACGTGAATCCTCCCTTGATGCTTCAGGCGTTGGCTAACATTTCTCTTCTGTTCCTTGGCCTTTGACGACATTTGGGAATGGTGACAACTAAGTAAAAGCCAGACTGTGCTTTCGTTAGTAATACTATGTCACGGAAAGGACCTCCATCAAAATCACATTACAACCTCAAAGAACGTGAGTTACTCTGTGACCGACTATTCTTTAACATTTTATGGTTTTGAATGCATGACTCTACGTAGCTTGCAAGTTATTTCGGATTCACTGTAAACAAGTAAAAAATGCGCCGATGTTTCTTCGGCACAATCGAGTTTTCTGTACAGCACATAATGCTGTATGGACCGCGGCCTATGAAACTTTTAGGCTTGATCCCAGTGCGCCCTGTCCTATAGCGTTACTAGACCCACATTCTTGGCTAACTTTAACGTTTAATTAAATAAAAAACTAATGAGGCTAGAGGATTGCATTTTGGCAGGTCTGATGACTGAAAGGTGGACGATCAACATCCCAAGTTGCAGCCCTCTAGCCTCGGTAATTTTTAAGATCTGAGGTCGGACAGAAAAAGTGCGGACGGATAGTTTCCTTTTACAGAAAACTAAAATAAAGATAGAGTTTACCTCTAACTACACAGAAATTAACATAATTTAACGAGAATTACTATTCTATTCTATTACTAACAAGGAAGAAGAAACAACAACAATAATAATAGAACCGCTATTGTGTTGATTTGGCCTTACAACTACAGGTACCTTCAGCGTTATCTCTTCGTTTTAATATCTAAATCGCACTGAAGTTAAAAATTGCCAGAAAAGTGCAAAATTGATTAAGCCTACACATGCAATTTTTGAAGAAGTTCGCTCAAATGAAAGCACGTTCCAATTTTCCCGCACAATAAAGAATGATTATTTCAATTAAAACAGGGCTGATTAATAACTGCAATGTTTTGATAAGCGAATACCATTTAATATACATAAATACTCTGAACTGATTATTTTCACCTAAACCAATAATTTACTCTCTGCAAATGTCCACAGATTACAATTATATTTTGGATACCATCAGATGTCACAGGATGATTTCATAAGTAGTTATCGAAGTAAACGCAATAACGTGCAAGAGCCAAGAAAAAAAGAATTGTAAATCCAAGGATACATAAGGATGAATATAATTAACAAAATTAATTCCTGGAAAACGACTCTTGTGAATTCCAGAAATTCAGAGATCTCAGCCTTCTACATGGAATAATGAAATAAGAAAACATAAAGAAGCTGCTATACCAAGGCGAGGTCTTCAACCAGAAAGCAAAGAGAAAGTAAAATTTTGGGGGTGGATTGCTGACTCAGGACTTCTCTCATCATGAGGTTGAGGACCGCCAAACCTAATAATTATTAGCAAGGAATATTCAGGAAACCGTATATTTTTTCCTTTTCTTCCTTTTTATTCTGCCTAAAGAGGAACATGTTCTGAATATTTTGAGAAATGACGAAAGTTGCTTCAGCTATCATCAACTTAGAGAGAGAGAGAGAGAGAGAGAGAGAGAGAGAGAGAGAGAGAGAGAGAGAGAGAATTAAAGGAGACTAATGAAAACCCATGACTGCAACTAATTAACTTCAGCCGCTTGGAAGTAGAAGACCGACACATAAGAAACAAATCAATATATATATATATATATATATCTATATATATATATATATAATATATAATAAATAAAGATATATGCCACGAAGGAAAAATAAACGAAGGAGGTCTGCAAGATCTTTCGACGTTAAAAGTCCTTTACTGAGCAGAGACTGACATACATACGAGAAAAGAGAATACAAGAAGATTCGTATAACTGACAGATAGGGAATATAAAGAGATTAGTACCTAGAATCCGACACACCTGAAGATAAGAAACTTTCCCAAACTTAATTGCACCCATTGTTTATGCTTGTTTGGGAAGGTTTCTTATCTTCCAAGTGTGTCGGATTCTAGGTACTAATCTCTTTATAATCCCTATCTGTCAGTTATACGAATCTTCTTGTATTCTCTTTTCTCGTATGTATGTCAGTCTCTGCTCAGTAAAGGACTTTTAACGTCGAAAGATCTTGCAGACCTCCTTCGTTTATTTTTTTTTCGTGGCATATATCTTCATTTATGGATTTATCACGTTCCTAACTTTCGTGATTCAGTTATACATATATACATATATATATATATATAATATATATATATATATATATATATATATATATATATATATATATATATATATATACTATATATATATACATATATATATATGTATATATATATATATATATATATATATATATATATATATATATATATAATAATATATATATATATATTAACGATCAATAATTTCCTGTGGCACCCACGTGGATGCATAGGACCTCGATGAACTCATGCCACCACATTCTGTCCTGGGCAAACTCCTCAAGATCTCCCAAAAACTCATCTCCTGTTTCCTACCTCATTGTCCTCAACCACGTCTCCTTTGGTCTATCTCTACCTCCTCTACCAAAGAGCAATCCACCCTGGCGGATATTTGCACAGAGAAATTAATTTTATTCCAAATATTTTGAAGCGTTCCCATCGTCTGATGAGCCTTTTTTAACCCATTAAATCCCAACTTTTGTATTTTATGAAATTCTGGACTTTTTTGCAAAATATTGTATATTTAGGGGTTGAGAATGCATATGAAGTAGAAAGAAAAAATCTATTTCTTATGGTAAGCTTACAATAAGCTGTCCTCAAATGAGGACGCTGGGATCAAGGGGTATAAAATCACGTTTTCAAGCTGTCCTCAATCATACCGAACATCAGTAAAACTTGTATGTGAGTGTAAGGTACAACAAGATATTCCTAAGACTTCCATCAAGCCAACTTCAAGTGAGCTACAGAAATTGCCCTTTTGAAATCTAATAAACTCAGCTGTATGTTACCATGTCCTTGGTGCACCAATGCCTCGAATAGAAACAGAATATTTCCATACCAACCAATCATGGTAGCCTACAATACCCAAGCATTTGTTATAGTTGAAAATCGCATTTGGTTGAGAAGCGCTTCCTTTTGACTTTGATGACTTCACCAAACGCTGTACCTTTGCAAGGGGTTCTAGTGTCGTAATTAGTTCCAACTAACCTTCACCTTTGTTATCTAGCTATTTTACCATCAGTACTACATCTTCACTGGTGTCAAACCTGTAGTTATATGAGCCTCTTGTTTCTTTTTTTCATCCCATGAGCTGATTTCAATGTACAGTTCTTCAAACGAATTTCACAATGCTTGAAAACTAGTACTTCATAGGTGGACTAAAATTCATATTCACTAAAATAATTATAAAAAAAGACAGTATGAGATCATTCATATTCAGTAAAATAGTTATCAAAAAAGACAGTATTAGATTCTGGATCAGCTACAGTATCAAGCATTTTCAAAACAACTTTTGAACCCAGTGCTAAAGCATCATTCTGTTCTTGTTGGGGAGTCTTACCGCGGTAAAGATCAAAATTATAACAGTAACCCGAGGTCCCACAAAGCGCCCAAAATTTATATCCAAACCATATAGGTTTCACCTGGATAAATTATTTCAGTTAGTTATGCCCATGATTTCATCAACACTAATGCATTCCTAAAATGCTGCATTTTGAGTCAATGATTTCTAAAGCTTCGAAATCAAGCTTCTTACTTTGAATACTTTATCCCATTTATTATTTGATGTATCGGCATGATCACAGAAATGCACAATCTTCAAAATTAGAAATTTATATACACACACACACACACATATATATATTTTAGTCGTTTCGCTTTTGCGAAAGACTGTTTGTTTTTCCTTACGACTGTCATTCGTAAGTATTTCTGGTTCCTTCTTTCTCCTATGTGATATCTTAGTAGAGTGGTTCTTCTTAACGTAAAGGAGATGATTCAAACGGATAAGTTGAAAATAGTACAACAAATTTATTCTGTAGCTCCATAACAAGAGAGACAGTTCGGTCGTGAGACCGTTCCGTTTTGTCGCTAGAAATGAACTGAAATATTAGAGCATCACGTCGATAGCGAAGCATTAGCTATCTCAGCGATTCACATAAAAACATACGTAGTCCGCCGGCTCGGAAGTTACAAGTTTCCAGCGTAGGTTAACAGGTCAACCGCTTCCCATGGAAGGTGTTTGTGAAAGGTTGACAATATACAACATGATGACATTTCAAAACAAACTTAAACCAGGCTACTGCAGACATCACATAGCGTGATCTAGATTTGCCTTGGTCACGTAGGACCCTCCTAATTCGCCAATGACCTCAGGTCATGGGTTTTTATTTACAGATTATGTAATTCTAAAATGTATTTATTACATTAGGCTCGGACAGCTACCATTCAAGCCTTGAATAACAAAAGTTACTTTAAACATGGTTTCTTAGGAGCGTGCTCGTAACATATGTTTAGATATAAACATAACAAGTGATTAAATGCATAAAAAGGTTCTGTTACATACCCTTTTGGACATATTCATAAACAAAGATAAATGCATGGAAAATCTAGATCCATGTTTGATAATAATAATGATTAGGTACCAAAAAAAAATCAAAAGGTAAAAATCAAAAGGTTAACATGTATACACGATTATTATGATAATAGGTAACCTGATTAAGAATAGCGGTTTCTGGTAGATTATGGTAATAGGTAACCTGATTAAGAATAGCGGTTACTGGTAGATTACAAACATGATCATGGATAATTGTTAAAGAGTACTTGTCACTCTTTGTAATAGGTAAATATAATGGTACAATTGTATAATAGTATAATTGTGCACAGATTAATATATAGGGGCTGGTATATATTAGGTGCCCGAAAAATACCTTTAGGAGTACATTAATATATATATATATATATATATATTGGGCTATAATATTTTATTAGGTGCCCGGGAGATACTTTAACTGTTCAAATGCAAAGGCGTGAGTCTTTCTTGTCCTACATTTTGCCAGCATACAGACTGCTTTTCACACACAACACAATTCCAGACAATTTTCCTAGGCACCAAATGAAATGGCCAGTTTCAAGCGGCCCTGAACGCAAACGCCTTGAGCGTAACGGGATGTCATCTGGACGGGACAATACGTTTCCTTGGAGATCCTTCTGTGTACGCCTCAGCCTACGCCAAGCAAAGATGTTGACGGCGATAACCAATATGGCCGTCACGCTGAACACAGCCAGCAGAACGTAGTAACGAAGATTTTCTCCACCAGCATAAGTCGGTGACGCATGGTTCATCTCAGCCAGTTGCGTCAAACGATGAGCCACCCGCACGTTGTATGGGAGAGGTAGTGATGGGATAATTGTAGATGCCCAGGTATAGTTCGCAAAATACGTCTTCTCACGTATTATCGTGTTGACCCCTCTGACGGTGTAGTTTTGTAGATGTCCCCGTACCAACCATCAGCTGCTACCAAAGATTGGGGAATGGGCGGTGGTCCCGTCCGGGCATACGACTTTAAACCGTCTTTGTCGTATCGGATCCAGGAGCCATTATTCATTCTGTAATTGAACTTATTACTGTAAAAGGGATAAAGTTTCTTCAGACAACCTTCGCGTGTATGAGAGAGAGAGCCGTTTAGCACTATGCCTAACTCACATGAATCCGTTGATATAGGATAGAATTCAAAAGAGTCAGCTGTACAAACTTTATTATTCATGGGTTCTGAACAGTGAGTGAGTTTATCTAAGTCTTTAATGACTGTAAATGATTTCCTATCAGAAGAAATCAGAACATGCCCCGTCAAATTGGATATTACTGGACTTGAGTTATTCGTCATGAAAGTAGGAAACGGTGCTATTTTGTATGATTGCCAAGCATCGGAAGAATCAAAAGGTATGGTGATCATAATCCTATAATTTTCAACGCTGACTGATATTAGGCTATAATAGAACTCTACTTTATGGGCGTCTAATAAAGGAATATAACCTAGTTTCTCCCGTCCGTTCTCCAAAGTTAACGTCAGATCTTTAATAGGCATAAGGTGTGGAGATAACACACCCTTTGTCGCTAACGTAATAGCTTCTACAGTCTTTTGATTTCTCAATAAAATGTGATATTTTGACACGGATATGATCTATTTTCGAACTATAGTAAGCTAACGTAGCCAGCAAATGTTGAACTTCCATAATCTGATCAATATTATTTGAATGTTTGTTTACCAAACTCATTATTTGATAGATTGAGGATAACTGGCTGCGAAGTTCAGACAAAGCTAATTCGGTTTTGTGTTGCAAAAACTCAATTCTTTTGTTGATTATTTATCTTAAGGCGATTTGAAATTCCTAAGCCTAGACCCGTAACAGATCCCAAGATGTTTAGTCCAGCCAGAATAAGCGGGTTGCGGCGTTCGAGATTATTGTGCCGCACAGACCACATCAGCAAGTCACGAGCAAGTTCCTCTGCCTCAGCGGTTTTATTTTGTATGTCATAATACAACATTTCCGCGACGCTTAGGGTTTGAGCTAGCGAAATCTCTGAATTAGCATGAAAATTACGTTGGTGCATTTCCTTAAGCGAAATGGCAAACCTCATCAGGTCATTCTTTAAGTTAAGGACGTCATCTTCAGGCAAAAATATGGCCTGCATATCCACCTCTATGACTATATTACTCGACACCATAAAAATGTCTTCTGTTCTCTCGATAATCGAGCCATGATTAAATTCTATTTCTTTCGTCTTAGCGCTCTTTCCATACAACAAAGATGTCTGAACACACAATATCACTCCTAACAATAACAGATTCATTTTTGAAAACCTGCAATGAGTAAAATATATGTAATAACTCGTGTAAAAGAATATGTTTACATACAAATATGATATATATATATATATATATATATATATATATATATATATATATATATATATATATATATATATATATATATATAATAAATTATTATACAAGTTTCATAAATACAACCATTTTTTCCCTCACTCCATCTACCTTTCTTTAGATTCTGATATGTTCCAATGGAATATTCTCATATCAGTGAGTTTGGATACATTTTGAAACCCTAAATCTATTGGCCGTTAATGTTTCTAAAATGTTAAACGGGCCTTCAAACTTAGGTGTCAGTTTATAATTTAAACCTTTACGTACGTATACTTGTATGTATACCTGATCGCCCACGGCATATGTTCTAGTTGGCTTAGCTATTTTATCATGATTTCTTTTCATTATAATTTGTGCTTCTTCTAGATTCTTACGAAGTGTATTATATCGACTTATGCTTGCATCCATAACATCCTTTAGAGGATTTGATAAATTAATTGTAGCGTTAATACATGGAAAGGTGTTCTAGCTGGGATACCGATACAGTGCCTCGTGCGGTGTCATTTTAATAGACACATGATACGAGTGATTAAGTGTGCTTAGTACCGAGGTATGGCAATGTCCCCAGTTGGGGTCTGCCCCCCTTAAGGTGACCTTAAAATGTTTTAAAACTTACGATTGCCCTTTCCACTAGCCCATTAGACTCTGGGTGATAGATCATGGTATTGATTTTCTTTATGCAAAGGAATTCGCACAAGGAGTTAAGGAAATGATTATTGAACTCCCCGCCCGAGTCTGATATAATGGTGTGTTGAATTCCATGTTTACAAATGTAGCACTCGTAAAACTTTCTAGCGCACTCGACTGCGGTTTTTGTTTTAAGCGCTATCAGTTCTGTATATCGAGTCAAAGCATCTATGATTACTAGGAGGTGCTTATTTCCTCTGTCTGACTCGTAAAATCCTGTTAATAAAGAATCTAAGTGTACTCTTTCAAAGGGTTGATTTGGCACGGGGTAAGCCCCTAGGCTGACAGGTGTCTTCGTGTGCCTTTGTATTCTTGACAAGTGCGACAATTTGCTATGTGCTTTTTTATATCTGTAAGCATCGTATGCCAATAAAATAAAGATTTGGCTTTTGTGACATTAGGGAATAACCCGAGTGTCCATGCAGTGATTTTCATGCAACCATTTTAAGACAGTGGGTATGAGTGAGATAGGTACCACCACCTGGTTGTTATTCAACTGTGGTGTGTTGCGGGTTTTCCTCGTCACGGATCTACACAGGATATTATCTTTGATTATATATTCTGCTGCTTATACTTTATATATTCCTTTTCCTTCGGATTTCCATTTAACGCAATTATGATTTTTTCTATTTGCGGATCTTTTCTTTGTTCCGTCTGTAATAGTTCAGCAGTCCAGCCCAGATCTTCCTGTTCAGATATAGTTTTAACAATGGGCGTGGAGGTTGAGATATCTATTAATTCAGCTAATGGCTCGGTACAAGATGAAGAGGGGTTGCGTGATAATGCGTCAGCAATGATATTTGCTTTTCCCAGGTAGAAATACCCGATCCTCGTGCCAAAGTCCTGGATGATCATGTGCCACCGAGTTCACTTAGGGCTGTGACTAAAGCCTTTAAAGAAGTCGGTTAGGTGGGCTTATGATCAGTGAAAAACCTTGACGGGATAACCGTATATTATAAATTTAAAATGCACGAGTGAATTAACAATAGCGAGCCCTTCCTTGTCTATTACTGCATATTTTACTTTCGGAAGGTCTCAGTTTACTGGAAATAAAAAGCTATAGGGAAAAACTGTTTATCATATTGTTGAAGCAATACCCCACCTACTCCTAGGTCTGAGGCGTCTGTTGTAATAAAGAATTCCTTACCGAAGTCAGGATATTTCAAGATAGGAGAACTACACAGTTCATCTTTCAATTTATCGAACGCCTGTTGATGATTTTCAGACCATATGAAATCTACGCCCTTTTTTTATAAGATCGGTTAGGGGAGCGGCTATGATGGAGTAGTTCCTAATGAACCTCCGATAATATCCGCTACAGCCTAAAAATTGCTGTATTCCCTTGATGTTAGTAGGTATCGGAAAGTTACGGATAGCCGATACCTTATCATGGACTACTTTAAGACCTTCACTAGACACCGTGAAACCTAAATAGACTAGTTCTGTTTTAAAAAATTCACACTTACTTATCTTTACCCTTAGGTTATGCTGCCTTATTCTTTGTAGCACTAACTCTAATTTACGTAGATGTTCTTCTAAGGTATTAGAAAAGATTACTAGGTCGTCCATGTAGGCATGTAGGATATCTCCTAACAAGTCTCCAAACACAATGTTTATCATTTAGTCGTAAGTAAAAGTTATAGGAGCACAACGTAAACCAAAAGGCATACGCAAAAATTCATAATGTCCCCTGGCTGTGCTGAAGGCAGTGTTTGGGATACTCTCTTCTTCCAACGGAATCTGATGGAAGCCCTTTAGTAGGTCCAAGCTGGTAAAATATTTGTTCTGACCTAGTAGAGATAGAATATCGTCAGTACATGGTACTGGGAATCGGTCAGGGATTGTTTCCTCATTTAAGCGACGAAAATCGACGCATATCCGCCAAGTTCGATCTTTTTTTCGGTACTACTATTAACGGAAAATTATAAGGCTGTTTGATTCCTAATGACTCCTTCTTTTAGCATTTTACACCTATTCTTCCTCAGTTATCTCATTCTGAAATTTCATAGGAAGTCGGTACGAAGGTACATAGATTACTTTCTGTTTGTCCTTTAGCCTTATTTGATGCTCGATGACATCCGTTTTTCCTAAGGTTCCATCCGTAGTGGAAAAAACATCATGATATTCAGTTAAAAGATTCAAAAATTTCTGCTGAATTTCTTCTTCTTGAATGTCCTTATTGATTTTGTTCTTTATAGATTGCAAAAGGGATTCATCCGCAACTGATTGAGAGTGATTGATCTCAGCTACGGTAAGAATGCGATGTTTATAAACTTCCGCATCCAAGATATGTTGATTTTTGTGGATTACTAAAGTGGTATTCAAATGATTACAGACTTCGATGTTACATTGTTGTTGTGAGCCGACTGTATAAATGGCTTGTGTGACGGATAATCCATGTGTTTTCAGAGTGTCGGAAAGGATTAACATTTCAGATCCCGGCAAGGTTTTCTTTACACGCACTAATATGTTCGAAGTTACGTTCGGCTCGAGAGTTTGCGTGCAAGCTGATATTACGGGCGAGCGAGAATTCTGTTGGGTCGCATGTATTATTTCTTGGTTCATGAGACAAGTGATTGGTTCTTCGATATAAGTGACTACTCTGTTTGTCTCCTTATTATCTAAAACTGATTTTAGGGTATTAGAAGACTTATAGAATTTTCCTTTGATATACACGCCGTGTTTTGCAGGGCATAAGGAAATATTTTGAGTGCCCATAGACGGGTATCCGATAATTACTGCGGGATACATATTAATGTTTTGTACAACGATAAAGGTATCGGAAAACGTGCGCTTACCGACCTTGTATTCAACATGAGTTACTCCTACCACATTTAATTCATTATTTCCTATACCCGAGAGTCTTATTCCGGACTTCTCTATAGGGAAGTTTGAAAAGAGTAAATGATGAGTCCTTAAGGGTAGGCTCCACTTTGGGGGGTGCCGATCGTAAAAAATATTTGCCAAAAATACACTAATCAAGACAGGCTAATGAAATTTTCAGGCATTATTAACTATAATAATGCATATTCCCTGTGAGTTTTATCATCCTACAGGGAAAATTAATGATTTTATGAAAAAAAATGTGAAAAAACGGAAATTTCCGCCCCTCGTACTGAAGGTTATTTGGTGATTGGTGAGAAACTACAGTCTTGAATAGAAATTCGGTCTGACAGAATGTTGGTATATCATCCTGGAACATGCACAAAAAAAATTATCAAAATAGAACAGTAAATAAGCACGTAATAACAAAAAAAAGAGCAACAACTTCATAAGTTCAGCGAAAGCCTGCCAAAAAATCAGACTATAGCTAGGAAGAAATATTCAGGAAAAATTCAAATCTCGATTTAGGGACAAAACCTTTTGAGAGTTTGTAGTTATTATGTCACTTGATAGCCTAAAACATCAAAAAAAAAAAAAAAAAAAAAAAAAAAAAAAAAAAAAAAAAAAAAGGGAAAAAAAAAAAAAAAAAAAAAAAAAAAAAAAAAAGGTGGGGTGGTTTTTTTCTTGATTGTCCCTAAATAATAAAAATTTTTAGATGTTTTAGGCTATCAAGTGACATAATAACTACAAACTCTCAAAAAGTTTTGTCCCTAAATCGAGATTTGAATTTTTCCTGAATATTTCTTCCTAGCTATAGTCTGCTATTTCGGCGGGGCTTTCGCTGAACTTACAAAGTTGTTGCTCTTTTTTTTGTTATTACGTGCTTATTTACTGTTCTATTTTGATAATTTTTTTTGTGCCTGTTCCAGGTGGATATACCAACATTCTGTCAGACCGAATTTCTATTCAAGACTGTAGTTTCTCACCAATCACCAAATAACCTTCAGTGCGAGGGGCCGGAAATTTCCGTTTTTTAACATTTTTTTTCATAAAATCATTAATTTTCCCTGTAGGATGATAAAACTCACAGGGAATATGCATTATTATAGTGCTAATAATGCCTGAAAATTTCATTAGCCTGTCTTGATTAGTGTATTTTTGGCAAATATTTTTTACGATCGGCACCCCCCAAAGTGGAGCCTACCCTTAAATCCATGATATTACGTGGACTACCAGAATCAAAGAACAAAGTAAATGACTTATGGTCCAAATTTACTGCATGTAAGGTTAGTCGTAACTCGTCTTGACTTATGATTGCGTGAATTTGTTGCAAATCTAAGGGAACCTGCACAGGTTTTTTGGATTCGTCCGTGTGTTTCATAGGAAATTCGATTGCCTCACAATGATCTGATAAATGATTAAACTGATTATTTGATACAAAAGATGTTGATATTGATGACCCAACATCCTCCTCTCCCCCCTTGGAGCTAACTACGTGGTATTTGCTTTGTTTAGCACTCCTTGAAAATTCGCTTGCCCTTGCAAGTTCTGGCTAGATGGCCCAGGAACAGAGGTACCTGAAGCACGATTTGTTTGTTTCTGCTGTTGAGCAGCATTTCTGTTTGCTTGTTTCTTTTTATAGTACTGAGGACCCTTCTTTTTATTTGCACTGGCAACTGTTTGCGTGTTTGTAGGATTCTGCTGTTGATTCCGCGAGTAGCAACGGATTTATATGAATGGGTGGAACTATTCTGTATTGAACAAAAACGCGTCCGACAGTCTGAAATCATGTGACCTGCTCGTTTACAGTTATAACAAACCATCCCTGCAACTTGATTATTATTATGTACCACGTTTACTTGTTGTGGCTTATTCTCATTTTTTGTAAAAACCTGAGTGAGCGAAGGATCTAGGTCGGTACATTTAGACATGTGTTTTTTTATTTGTTTATACACATCTAATTCCGTACTGTTGGGCTGCAATTTTTTGTCAAAACACCACACTAAAGCTTCAGGCAACATTGCTGTAATGCTCGTGAGGTAAATTAGACGGATAAAATCCTTCACGGCGATTCTGGCACTCGTAACCCACCCGGAGTAACTTAAAACATCTGATATCATTTAGCCGGTCGGCAATTAGCGCCGCCCGCTTGACAACATTTAGCTGAGTCATGGAGGCTTGGTATATATATATATATATATATATATATATATATATATATATATATATATATATATTACTACTCTAAAGCCTCTTCACCCCCATACACGGCACGTAATCTGATTTTGAACTCGTCCCATGTAGCCGCCTCTTGGAAAGAAACACCTCTTAGATATGCACTTGCCTCTTCTTTAGCAAAGTCTATGAAGCTTTTGGCTCCCTGTAATTGTACAGCTGGGTCTGTGATGCTTTTTGCATTTAAATGAGCGTCTACAGATGAGATCCATGCCTCAACATTTTGAGGCAGGAACCCATTGACCCGACCTTGAAAAGGGACAATTGCTGACCTCGCGCTCACGAGAGTCACCACATTCGGGTTGCCAGCCGCAGTAGTTGCCATGTTCACTTTTACTTTTTTCTTATCACTCCTATTCCTTGCGTCCTATCAAAATATCTATAAGAATACACTCAACCACTACGTAAACGCATATGCAATATACTGTATAAATGTGTTGCAAGTAATAGGAAAATCCCCCAAAAAGATACAGAAATACAGATAATTTGATAAAGATATTATACGGAGAATTCCTGCAAGAAACGATTAGCAGCAACGAGAAGAAAAAAAAAATAGTCTGCGGGCGAGAACTCGTAGTTGAAGATTGATTCTGTAATGAATGAAGATTAAGATGGCGAACAACTCACCCCCAGAATACTGGACGATCGACTCCTGATGAACAACACTTCACTGAGAAAAAACCTGAATAGATAAAATTCTACTTAGCTCTGGGTTATATGTTGAAGGATTGTTGACATGGGATGACGTCACAGTTTCCTGTCGTCCTCGCTTCGGAAGTCGTGATGACGTCACGGTCTCCTCTCTTCCTCACGTTGCATGAAGAAGTCCAAGATTGATGACGTCACAGCCTCCTTCCTCGCGTTGCTTCCTCTTGGCCTACTCTTCGCGTCCTTGCTAGTGATCGCGCGTTGTTTCCTTTATGTGTTTTCTTCTTTCTGTTGATGTTCGATGCTGCTCTCGTCCGGTGTTGATTCTCGGAGATATGTGACAACAGTCACTCAATCGTCGATGTTGATGCTTGTATTCTTCTCAATGAAGGACATATCTTCGTCTTCATAAAATGTTGCATTGATTGAAGATCCTGTTTCCTCTGTTTAGTATTGATTTATAGGTGGAAGTTGGTGATTGCAGTTCTTCGGCTGGCTGATATGGGTCTTGTTAATCTTATTCTTCGTCAATAGCTGCCACCAATTTTAGTCGTTTCGCTTTTGCGAAACTGTTTGTTTTTCCTTAAGTATTTCTGGTTCCTTCTTTCTCCTATGTGATATCTTAGTAGAGTGGTTCTTCTTAAAGTAAAGGAGATGATTCAAACGGATAAGTTGAAAATAGTACAACAACTTTATTCTGTAACTCCATAACAAGAGAGACAGTTCGGTCGTGAGACCGTTCCGTTTTGTCGCTAGAAATGAA
>NC_087202.1:61111003-61113503 GCF_015104395.2 Macrobrachium nipponense | reverse complement strand
ACAAACATTTCGTAACGGCGCCTTGTTTTTGTGAAAGTGTAATATACAAGCTGCAGCAAAAGAGAAAGAAACTGGTATACCAAGGTAAAGTGTTGTATATTTTTATTAGTTGCAACTAATAATTGTTAGGAACAGTGAATAACTAATAATGGATAGGGAGTGTGTTTAACTAATAACGGATAGGAATTGTGTTTAACTAATAATTGATAGGAACTGTTGTCTGTTACGAAGGTTTGGTAAAAACTGTTGTTTACAGTATTTTGAATGAAAAAGATTTACACTTTTACACATTGCTGATATTTTTTGTGTTTGTGTCTGTTCCATTGTTTGTGCACTTATTCATTTTCTTATTGAAGTGTGTCTTTTTGTTTTATATTTTCATTTACATTCACCATTTAATTGACTTAGTTATTTTCATTGCTTTATCATTGCACATTTAATTAAATTTAACACTTGTGAATTGATTTGCATTTACTTAGAATTCTTTTCAAGTTTATTGTTGTTTAGCACTTGTGAATTAATTTCAAATTTTCAATTATTGCCTAACACTTTTGAATTTTGATTGAATTAATTTTCTTGAATTTTGTGATAAATTAATTTTGATTTAATTTTACTTAATTTGATTCAAGAATTAATTAAACTTTACTTTGTTTTTCAAGTAACAGTAATTTTCCCTGATATTGTGAAATTTCCACTATAAATTTTGAATTAATAATAAATTTTGTTTTTATAAGTGTTTTCTTTATCTTACACCAGTATATCTATTAATTATGATTATATTCATGTTAGGTAGAAACATAGAGTGGTAATTGATTTGCTTTCCTTCAATTTTCTTGAAGTGACTTAGAACCAGGGAAGTACTTAGACTTCTGAAATCAGGGAAATACTTAGAGTTTTGAAAGTTGTTGATGGAGTGATGCCCTTTGATTAATTTAATTACTTACAAGATTACCTCACACCTGTTTTGATGAACTTAGTCTGATTTTCTGCAATACTGGTAAGTGTTAAGGGATCACTGTTGCCTTTAGAGTATTCAGTCGTTTAAATGTGTTATGAGGGTTCAGGTGTCTGGCTTTTGGTGAGGTAATATTTGATGCATGGTAACCAGATACTTGGCACTTCGTAACATTATTTAATGGTGCCCAGAGCCGGAAAGCAGATTTCATTATCACTCTAGAATATACTGGTGTGTTAGGAATATATTTTGTTAGGAGAGTGACCATATAGTTTTGTTTTGCATTTATTGTATTGAATTGTAAATTGATAACTTAGAGGAAAATGGCTCAGTTCAATGTTCAGGAATTTTTAGCAGCTCCTTCCGTCCAAGTTTTGTCTGAAACCACTCTGTCTAGAGCACAGTGGAGCGCTTTAGCAGAGGCATGTGGTGGTTATGTGTCTACTAGTATGGTAAAGGCACAAATAAGATGTATTGCTATGGAATCATTGATAAACTCTGGTAGAATAACTGATGATGATGAGTTAGAATTGGCTCAAGAGTTGTTGAATGTAGCACGTGCTGATCTCATAAATAAGCAAGCAGAAAAGAAAGAGAAAAGTGATGCAGAGTTAGAGCTTAGACGCATTGAAGCAGAAGAGAATTTGATTTAAGCTAAAAATGCTTGCTGAAAGAGAGAGAATGCAAGCTGAAAGAGAAAGAATAGACAGGGAAAAACAAGAAAGAAGAGAAAGAGAAGAAGAAAAAGAATAAAAGAGGAAAGAGAAATCGCAAGACATGAAAGGGAAATGGAATTAATAAGAGCTAGATCCACATTACCTGTAACACCGTCTAACCCTAACCAGGTAATCAAGACCCTGTATTTGATGTAGTGAGAGTACAGAAGTTAATCCCTAAGTTACTGAAGAAGCTCCAGATGAGTTTTTGATCACTTTGAGAAAGTGGCTTCAGGTATGGGATGGCCAGAGGATAAATGGTCAGTTTTGCTACAAAGTGTCTTGATTGGTAAAGGAGAAGTGCTTATCTAGCCTTAACAGCTGATCAGTGTAAAGACTACAAGGTACTTAAACACAGTGTGCTACAAGTTTACCAGATGACCCCAGAGTACTACAATGAGAGATTCAGAAATTTAAGAAAAGATGAGAAGGGAACCTTCTTAGATTATGCTTACAAAGTGAGAAGGTGTTTCAAACGTTGGGTAGAAGCTGCTAAAGTTAAAACTTTTGATGAGTTAGAAGAGTTACTTGTTCTTGAACAGTATCTTAAGGGAATTCCTGAACATATAAGAGCCTATTTAAGAGAGAGAGAAGTGAAGAAACTTGACAAAGCTGCTACACTTAGTGAAGATTACAATATAATCAGTAGCAAACGTAATTACAATGTCAAGTACCAGAGTCAACAACGCCCAGGTTTTAAGTCTTATCCAAATAACAGGAACAAATTTAATGGGAAACCTCTAAGTGATACTACTAAGAGTACACAAGGAAATACAGCTCAGCAAATTAATGTGAAATCCTCATCCAGTTTTTCAAGACAGTTACAGAA
>NC_087202.1:61078503-61106003 GCF_015104395.2 Macrobrachium nipponense | reverse complement strand
GACAGGATTAAGAAAGAATATATGAAGTCAAAACTCAACGCCGGCAATATGATGAAAACCATAAACACATGTACAGTAACAGTAATCAGATACAGCGTATCTGCAGTATAGACCAGAAAAATAGGAAACACATGCCAATACTCAAAGCATTACACACAAGACGACCAGTGGCTAAGGAGTGCACAGGAAGAAGGACTGATAAAAGTAGACGAAGACAAACAGAATGGAGGAATGACCAACAAGCCAATGCATAGACAATACATGAGACAAGATGAGGCCCTTAGAGCCAGATATGTTCATAGAACGGTAGATGGAAATATCTCACCCACATGCAGGGAGTGCAATATGAAAAAGGAGACCATAAACCACATAGCAAGTGAATGTCCGGCACTTGCACAGAACCAGTACAAAAAGAGACATGATTCAGTAGCAAAAGCCCTACACTGGAGCCTGTACAAGACACACCAGCTAGCTTGTAGTAATTACTGGTATGAACACCAACCTGAGGGAGTGATAGAAAACGATCAGGCCGAGATCCCCTGGGACTATGGTATCAAAACAGAGGGTGATACGTGCCAATAGACCATACATGACATTGATTGACAAAACCAAGAAAGTATCACTCATTGATGTCGGTATACCATGGGGCACCTAAGTAGATGAGAAAGAAAGAGAACAAGGCGTGATCCGATTTCTAGCTTACACACGATGTGTGCAACATTATATTCCTAACTTAATGTGAAGTGGTCTTTGTAATTAATACTCATATTAGTACTACTGATACTAACAACAATAATCAAGTAAAAAGGATACAAATTAAACACATTAATATATCCTTAGATATAAGTGGATACACAAAATAATTGAACAGAAATATACCCTCTAAATTCAGTACATCAAATCAATTAAAACGTGCTAAAATCTAAGGACAGACAGCCCGTTGTTTCACCAATGAAAATGAAAAAAATTAGATATATTTTATCAAATAATGTTTCAGTACTGTTTAATATGCACATTATTCATTCTTTACATTTTCATCCCAATAAATAAATCACAACTATCCTATCCTAAAAATCCTGTAGCTTTAACTCAAGCAAAACACCTTTTTCAGACCTTTAGTAGTTTGTAGGATTACTCCCCGAGTAAGCTAAAAATGTATAGGTATCAAGACCTGAAAAAAGAAATAAGAATGATATGGGACATGGCAGTGGAAATTGTACACATAATCACAGGAACACTAGGGAAATCCTAAGTTACCTGAAAAGGAAACTTGAAAAACTAGATGCTGAAGTAGCTCCAGAACTCATGCAGAAGAGTGTGCTGTTAGAAACGGCACACACAGTGGGAAAAGTGATGGACTCCTAAGGAGGCAGGATTCAACCTGGACCCCCATACTATAAAAGCCACCCAGTCGAATAGGATGACCTTGATAGATCAAAAAATAATATAATAATAATAATAATAATAATAATAATAATAATAATAATAATAATAATAATAATAATAATATAATAATAAAGTCAAGAAGAAAGTATCACTCATTGATGTCGCAATACCATGGGACACCAGAGTTGAAGAGAGAGGGAAAAAATGGATAAGTATCAAGATCTGAAAATAAAAATAAGAAGAATATGGGATATGCCAGTGGAAATCGTACCCATAATCATGGGAGCACTAGGCACGATCCCAAGATCCCTGAAAAGGAATCTAGAAAAACTAAATGCTGAAGTAGCTCCAGGACTCATGCAGAAGAGTGTGATCCTAGAAACGGCGCACTTAGTAAGAAAAGTGAAGGACTCCTAAGGAGGCAGGATGCAACCCGGAACCCCACACTATAAATACCACCCAGTTGAATTGGAGGACTGTGATAGAGAGAAAAAAAAAATAAAAATAAAAAATAAAATAATAATAATAATAATAATAATAATAATAATAATAATAATAATAATAATAATAATAATAATAATAATAATAATAATAATAATAATAAGGATACCAACAGAACAAACTATTCGAAACCAACCAGAATAGACTATACAGCCAACTAAGAGGGGAAGACAACCACCCAGAAATTCCTGAAGCCGAACCAAGTAAGAGACTCTGGGAAAACATATGGAGCAATCCGGTATCGCACAACAAACATGCAACATGGCTCCAGGAAGTCAAGGAAGAAGAAACAGGGAGAATAAAACAAAGATTCACAGAGATCACGACAGACACAGTCGGACACCAACTAAAGAAAATGCCAAACTGGAAAGCCCCAGGTCCCGATGAAGTCCATGGATACTTTCTCAAAAACTTCAAGGCTCTACACCCACGAATAGCAGAACAATTCCAGCATTGTATCTCAAATCACGATGCACCCAAATGGATGCCCACAGGAAGAACATCCTTAGTACAAAAAGACAAGAGTAAGGGAAATATAGCCAGTAACTACAGGCCTATCACCTGCCTACAAATAATGTGAAAGGCTATACAACTACCTAGAGGAGACAAACACCATCCCCCACCAACAGAAAGGCTGCAGAAGGAAGTGTAAGGGCACAAAAGACCAGCTCCTGATAGACAAAATGGTAATGAAGAACAGTAGGAGAAGGAAAGCCAACCTAAGCATGGCATGGATAGACTATAAGAAAGCCTTCGACATGATACCACACACATGGCTAATAGAATGCCTGAAAATATATGGGGCAGAGGAAAACACCATCAGCTTCCTCAAAAATACAATGCGCAACTGGAATACAATACTTATAAGCTCTGGAATAAGACTAGCAGAGGTTAATATCAGGAGAGGTATCTTCCAGGGTGACTCACTGTCCCCACTACTCTTCGTAGTAGCCATGATTCCCATGACAAAAGTACTACAGAAGATGGATGCCGGGTACCAACTCAAGAAAAGAGGCAACAGAATCAACCATCTGATGTTCATGGACGACATCAAGCTGTATGGTAAGAGCATCAAGGAAATAGATACCCTAATCCAGACTGTAAGGATTGTATCTGGTGATATCAGGATGGAGTTTGGATTAGAAAAATGCGCCTTAGTCAACATACAAAAAGGCAAAGTAACGAGAACTGAAGGGATAAAGCTACCAGATGGGAGCAACATCAAACACATAGATGAGACAGGATACAAATACCTGGGAATAATGGAAGGAGGGATATACACCAAAAGATGAAGGACACGATCAGGAAAGAATATATGCAGAGACTCAAGGCGATACTCAAGTCAAAACTCAACGCCGGAAATATGATAAAAGCCATAAACACATGGGCAGTGCCAGTAATCAGATACAGCGCAGGAATAGTGGAATGGATGAAAGCAGAACTCCGCAGCATAGATCAGAAAACCAGGAAACATATGACAATACACAAAGCACTACACCCAAGAGCAAATATGGACAGACTATACATAACACGAAAGGAAGGAGGGAGAGGACTACTCAGTATAGAGGACTGCGTCAATATCGAGAACAGAGCACTGGGGCAATATCTGAAAACCAGTGAAGACGAGTGGCTAAAGAGTGCATGGGAAGAAGGACTAATAAAAGTAGGCGAAGACCCAGAAATATACAGAGACAGGAGAATGACAGACAGAACAGAGGACTGGCACAACAAACCAATGCACGGACAATACATGAGACAGACTAAAGAACTAGCCAGCGATGACACATGGCAATGGCTACAGAGGGGAGAGCTAAAGAAGGGACTGAAGGAATGATAACAGCGGCACAAGATCAGGCCCTAAGAACCAGATATGTTCAAAGAACGATAGAAGGAAATAACATCTCTCCCATATGTAGGAAGTGCAATACGAAAAATGAAACCATAAACCACATAGCAAGCGAATGCCCAGCACTTGCACAGAACCAGTACAAAAAGAGGCATGATTCAGTGGCAAAAGCCCTCCACTGGAGCCTGTGCAAGAAACATCAACTACCTTGCAGTAATAAGTGGTACGAGCACCAACCTGAGGGAGTGATAGAAAACGATCAGGCAAAGATCCTCTGGGACTATGGTATCAGAACGGATAGGGTGATACGTGCAAACAGACCAGACGTGACGTTGATTGACAGTCAAGAAGAAAGTATCACTCATTGATGTTGCAATACCATGGGACACCAGAGTTGAAGAGAAAGAGGGAAAAAATAGATAAGTATCAAGATCTAAAAATAGAAATAAGAAGGATATGGGATATGCCAGTGGAAATCGTACCCATAATCATAGGAGCACTAGGCACGATCCCAAGATCCCTGAAAAGGAATCTAGAAAAACTAGACGCTGAAGTAGCTCCAGGACTCATGCAGAAGAGTGATCCTACAAACGGCGCACATAGTAAGAAAAGTGATGGACTCCTAAGGAGGCAGGATGCAACCCGGAACCCCACACTATAAATACCACCCAGTCGAATTGGAGGACTGTGATAGAGCAAAACAAAAAAAATAATAATAATAATAATAATAATCCAAAGAAACCTCATAATCACATGAGTTAAAAAAATAAAATGGAAAAGTAAATCCGCAATAATATGTCTGTTTGATCTTATTTAAATTATGCTATCCAGAAAATTTCGTAAATAATGCCTTCACTAAAGCCAAAAGGATTTTCTCCATAAAAAGTTAATATGAATACAAAAAAAGAATAAAAAACGTATCTAACCTTACCATTTAATCCTAACTTACTAAATATTAAAAAAAAACAGTTAATGAAAAAGGTGAAGATAAGGTTAACCTGGTCTTCAACTATAAGAATACACCCAGAGGCTGTCTCATGCAAAATAATAACTCCAACCAAAGCTTTAATAAAGAAATTGGTGCTCATGAAATAACTTGTCTGGATTCCGATAAGAAATATTACGGAGAAACTGGGAGGGGACTACCAATCAGAATCAAAAGAGCTTATAATTTGCATGCTGAGAATAATGCACTTGTCTCACCTAGTTTAAATGACGATCACCGCATAAATTGGAACGAGTCAAAAGTAATTTTCAATAGTAAGGATTCAGGCATTAGAAGGTTGATTGAAGGAGCAATTATTAACAGGGGTCTCTCTATGGAAGGCAATAAAGCATTTACGCAAGATTTTATTTTAAATGAAATAATTTGCTGTCAGTTTATAAGATATTATAACAGAGAAAGCTTGCATAGTAATAACACCAATAATCTAGCCACCTCTGATACTGCCGCTGCCTCACCTTCTTTCGTTCAGGTAACAAAGACACATCCCTTGTCCCTTGTCGCGGGCGACCAAGCTGCTATGGACAACAGTTCAAACAATTGAAGAGACGAACCGATACTTCGAAGATCTAGGCGATTAGCTGGTTTGCCGTTGGAGAACGAGGGGATAACGTGAAGAGCCAACTACATCATCAAACAGGCTATTTGTAAACTAGTCAAAAAATAAAGTTCTTGTATGGTCACTATTAGTAATTATATTCAGATTGACAAGGAGGGCCGTGTAGGTCATCGAAAGCTTTCTGCTTTGTAATTTAAAAAAACAAGATCAAATAGACATATTATTGTGGATTTACTTTTCCGATAATAATAATAATAATAATAATAATAATAATAATAATAATAATAATAATAATTTTTGTCGCCCTCCTCTCAAACGACAGAATGACAGAAAGTCCAAAGAAGCAAAACTGAAATACCAGTATCGCAAATGCAGGTACATACATCTCGTCCCGGCATTCCCCTGACATTCTAACTAAACAACCTCGTGAAGAACCGGTATTGGAGAGAGAGAGAGAGAGAGAGAGAGAGAGAGAGAGAGAAAACCCGCGAATACAATTGCATTTTATGGGCAACAACAGATGCACGTAGAATGATGAATAACGGAAAAGTGCAAAATTGGAATTATTATATGGATACTAAAGGGAATTTTTACAGACACACAAAATGAAGTGAGAGGGTGAGGTTGAGAGGAGGGCGACGGACTAAAGATTCAACTCCGTTTCCAAGAATGCTTGCAATCCATTCTGGCCGGAACGCCTATACTGCAGAGAGAGTGAAAAAAAAATACGAACAGATTCCAACAGCGTATTTTAAAGGAATTCAAAATTCTGCTGAATTTTTCTTACCTGAACAACAATATCCGTCTGAGTTGTCTCCAACGCGTCTTTCGAAGGTTTTACGTTACAAACAACAGACATTC
This sequence comes from Macrobrachium nipponense, assembly GCF_015104395.2. Lineage (NCBI taxonomy): Eukaryota > Metazoa > Arthropoda > Malacostraca > Decapoda > Palaemonidae > Macrobrachium > Macrobrachium nipponense. Next base: position 61,099,847 of record NC_087202.1, on the reverse strand, counting down.
TCGTACAAAATGAAGTTCTCGACTGTAAGTTTACATAAAAATTTTATATATTGCAATACAAATATATTTGTTTCATATGATAGTCCAGTGCGCAGGTACAGGCAAAAAGAAATTTTTCATAACACAACTAAAAAGGAAAAATACTCATCAAATAAACAAGATTATAACAATACAATAAAATCCATGGAATCGGGAATAGTGATAATCACATTTGTTCAAAGAGACAAGTGTAACCAGTTGCTGTGGTATCGCGTTTCTTCATCAAATGAAAATTGGACTCAAATTTGATCATTCAATCAAAAATCGTCTTCATGCTATCTAGCATCACACTAATAAATGAATACATTTCTACTAAATGCTAGAAGGAAAAGGATCCTCGACCACTGAAACTGAAACCAACAATAAAAAACATATACATTGTTATTATAGAGAATTGTCTATAATCATCATTGTATCGCAAAGAGATATCTCTAATCCGTAAACAATTTATGCCATTAATAAGTAAAAGGGCGCCATATTTCAAGGCTGTGACAAACGATAACTATATTAACCGACTTTACTCATGAACGGAATCATAATGTTTGAAACTCATATTTAAGCCATTAAGTAATAACATGTAATTAATCTTTAAGAAATGAAGGATAAGTAAATATCACCTATTTAGGTAAGTAGGCTTCAATATATAAGTTTTTCACAAGAACTAATGAAAAAAATAGTTATGAAGCTTACACACAGTCAAACAGTTTACAATATTTATGCATTGCGTTAAGACAAATTTCTATTAAGAACTACCTTTAAAATAAACTTACTCTGCTCAATAGATTTGGCAATTATCGTGGAATGTAGCACACCACGGTTAATATAATTTCACGACCATGAAATAGACTTGCATTGTTACCATTTCGTTCACGTTCCCCAAATTCAATTAAAGTAGAAAACAATATTGAGGGCATATTAAACAAAAATTACCAAAGGCTTACAAACGATCAACGCACACTACCTGCATAAAAGAGTGTCATATGAAGAACTAACTGACGGATGAGAAACGTAGACAACCATGAAAACTTAACGAAACTTTTATAAACAAAATATTTACACAAGTCACGCCAAATTAAAGTTGAAGGCCAATTCCTGAAGCTTTTTTTCGTGTCAGACAAGGTTAAATTTGTATTTTACTTTCCATATCTAACTCGACAATCTGTATATAGACATAACAATGAAAGATGCCATATTTCCCTAATATGCAAATCTGTTTTTGAATAAGGTGGTGACAGCAGATATAATACAAAAATTCTATGAAACCTTCAGTACAATTCTCAAAAAACTCTAAGTCAAATGTAAGCTGAATACGTGACGTAATTAACATTTACACTTGACAAATTTAGGCAATCAAAATATTAATAAAATAGTAAAAAATATAATAGACTGTTAAATCGCCTTAATGCAAAGCAGTCTAATCAATTACATTGTTTATGCAAACACAGAAATGCACAGGAAAGCATCAGGACAAAAACTGGCTCGATGGCAGTAGTAGGGAGACATCTATGACTGGTACTTCGAGTAATGACTATCACTTGTCTATTAGTGGCACTCGCTGAGCTGTGGAACAAACTCATCATTGGGAAACTGGTGACGGGTGTGCTTATTCTTTGAAAATGTTACAAATTCCTATATTTCTGCATTGGTCGACGAAACTTGCTGAATACTTGGCTCCGCAATTATTCATGCGTTACACGATATCTACGCAAGAAGAAGAGATTCTCTCTCTCTCTCTCTCTCTCTCTCTCTCTATCTCTCTCTCTCTCTCAGTTGCTTCCCCGTTCCATAACATTCAAATGCCACATAGAGAGAGAGAGAGAGAGAGAGAGAGAGAGAGAGAGAGAGAGAGAGAGAGAGAGAGAGAGAGAGGTCGATTCACTGCCATATTCGCCATGTTCGCCAGCCAGGCACATACCTTGAGCTGAATAGGGAAGTTACTCAATAATAATGGCCTTATCAACACTCAACAAAAGTTAGGCTTTGACTGTATCTCCAATTAACTCCAGTACTGGTGAAATCGGGCTGCACTGAACCAGTTATTTCTATGATGATTAAAGCAAGGGTTAATGACAGTGACGACTATATCAGTTTCATTACATTCATTTCTGATGTAAAAGAAAGAAACAATGAGGTACGAAACTAATCTTCATATCGTGGAAAATAATTCGGAACATATACAGGTAAATATATAAAAACTATTGTCTTTGATATATTCTATGGTCTTCTAAAACCAAGGGTATCAGCTTTTATATAAATACAATGCGTAAAACTCTTCGGTAGAGTTGAGAGAAAATAAAAAAAATGCACCGAAGTTTCTATAACGCAATCGAGTTTTCTGTACAGCGCAAAATGAATTATGAAACTCTCAGCCATGGCCAATGGAAATCTCAGCCACGCCCCTATGAAACCCTCAGCCATGGCCCGTTAGTGGCCTGTGTTGTTGGTACCTATAAGGTGACAGAAAAACGATCGTGGCTAACTTTAACCTTAAATAAAATAAATCTACAGAGGCTAAAGGGCTGTAATTTGGTGTGTTTAATGATTGGGGCCCTCTAGCCTAAGCAGTTTTTAAGATCTGGGGACGCACAGAAAAAAGTGAGGACGGACAGACAAAGCCATCTCAGTATACTTTTCTTTTACAGAAAACTAAAATGGTTTTAGAAAGAGCGAACATTTCAACATGAAAACGTTCTTGGGTCCGTTCGTCGCTGCTCACTTAAAGACGAACAGTAAGTACCTAGACATATTCATCTCAGCATCTCCTTCATATTCCCTCTAAATTTACCGTGTAGGTTTCTCGAAATGTGTGCTCTCGCTGGTATTGTATTCACGATGGAATATTACAGCCATTGCTCGTAAATCTAAATTCAATCTAGATTTCTCTAGCAACACCGAGTTTCTTATAACAAAAAAAGCAGGATACATTAACGCAGGGATTCCTGAGTATCGTGTAATTAAAGTTTTTCACTTTCCGATACAATTTTCATTACGATATAGAAACTTCATATGAGACAGGAAATGTTCACTCTTCTATAAAAAGGGAGGGAACAGTATGAACATTTGCCACTGGGAAACTTAAACAAATTCTGAATTTTCCACCTGTTGAAGGAGGGCCAAAATACGTTACTGAATCCGTTATTCCCAAATACATAAGGCTATGTAAGTAGAGACCACTTACCCCATTAAACCCAACCAGGTGAGATATACTGCTGCTGACGATATCATGAACTTAAATATGCGAGACATGGGAGAACTTGTAAATCCTTTCTTTTAAGAGTTTCAGAATATCCTCGCAACTAGAATATACTTATAAAACGCATTCAAGGTAAAATAAAAAATAAATCATGAGGTACTGCCATAAATTCTTAAGATTTACAAGAAAGAAATACGTTGCTTTATCAGATTTAAATTGCAGCACTTCTAAGAAAAACAAGTTTCAGGGTAATGACCGATTTTCCTTTACATTCATATATGATTAATTTATTTCATTAGTTCCACAGCAAATTAATGTAAAACACATTTCCCACCCACCTAGCAGCTGAAGGACTACACACACACACATACTAGAGTTATTTTCTTCTAACATACCTTGTACCTGGATGTTTTCAAATGTCGCGAAACCGGTCGGGACGTTTATCTTGTAACCAATCCCTGTGCCCTCTTCTATATTTATCACCATAATTTCGATAAAAGTGACATAACAGCACGAAATCTACTATTTGTGTGTTTGTGCTTAAGAGGTAACGCTCAAGCTTATCCTCCTATTACAATAATATACGATTTTACCCACCTTTTCAGTAAATACCTGGATAGGGATAGATACAAAATCACGCTAAGTAAAGGTAATTTCGAATAAATACAAAAATGAAGAATAGAGACAATAATCTCGATCAATAGGCCAGCGCCAGAGGCAAGAAAATTTGAGAAACATCGGAAATCCATTTCCCAGCACGCTGAGGATCACTCATGGCCTGGCTGAATTGAAGTTTTACTCTCGTATGGATTTACGCTGAAATACGAGAATGTGTGAGAATGATCGTTGAACCCACAAAGGTATTGCATTCCCTCCCATCTGAACCAATTCCAACCATAAAGGGAATGGAACACGAGCAAGTCATTAGATTAATAAAGAACGGTAAAATCTGAAACAGGGACTGGCATCTTTCTGATGAGCGAAAAGGATAAAGATCAGAGGTGAGATGTGGGCGATAAGCAAAATATAACTATGCCATATTTTTTTTAATACACAGTCGACAAAGAATCACAACGATGAATGAATACGTATATATCAATGCTTGGGCCTTATGCATTCATTTTCATACTATGTGCCCCTCTATGAAAATAAGGGCCATTCCGCTAATATAATATGACAAATATAATATAAAACAGCGTTATTGGGGGAATCAAAATAGAGGGATATCTAGTTTCCGGAAAATTCTAAATAATATACATCGCCTTACGTACCAGGGTTTGAAAGTTAAAAAATATTTCAACGTCGCACTTGTGACGTTTCTCCCCTTAACGACGAGATCCACTGACGATGCATATAAGACAAATGGAATCTCGAGGGTCGAGATGTTGAGTGATTTTACCAACTCATATATACACATATGGTATAAAGCACATGAATTATAAAAAGGGATGTTAAATATATAATCACAGCATAGCGTGCACCATACAAAAGCATAAAGGAAATGAAGACAAAGTCATTTTAGAAGCATATAATATATATATATATATATATATATATATATATATATATATATATATGTGTGTGTGTGTGTGTGTGTGTGTGCAAACGGGGACCTAGCATAAATTATCGAATACAAATGTTTAAACTGAATCCTGATATCGGATGATCAGAACTGCTCTCAAACACATGAATTAATATTTGCAGAGCCATTTCCATCCTGCCTTATCAAATTTCGAACCCAGTACCCATCTTTCGTTCCCTTTGATAGTCAATGACTCAACAGTATTCCATGATTAGTAAGATTCTATTCTTCTCGTTTCATTTGGTATTTTAGCGACCTGACAGTTTGCTATATTTCATGTACATCAGTACAACATCATTACAGGATATTTTATTTTACCCCCCAAAATATGTATAATTTTCCACAGAAAAATTGATTGCAGGTATCAGTAATGTAATTCAGAATTGAAAAGTGCAAAACTTGTATTATTCAATGCATCATTCAATATAAGACCGACTATGCCTATCAGTGTCAGAGCTCCTTAAAAGTCTTGTTAAAAAAAAAAAAGTGAAAAGGGGAAAAGAATCTCAACCGTGCATAGTCTTTTCGTCCAAAGTCTTTTTGTCCGTGAGTTTCTGGTCCATCGTCTCTTTGTCCAATGATTTTTTTGTCCGACGCCTTTATGTCCAATTTTGCTTGTTTTCAGCGAATTTGTTGGATTTGTATACATTAATTAAATGTACAACATAGAAAAAGGAAACACAAAAGATACAAAAAAATCGTTTAATGTTTATTGCAGACATTTGTGTTTAAAAATACAAAAGAGAAAAAATTTCTTTAATTATTAAGGACATTTAGAAAAATTAAAAAGTGAAGGTTGTGAGCAACAGCATTTAAAAATTCTATTTTTCTATAGAATTCACAATTTGAAACCAAATTCTGTAAGCGCTGATTAATTTCGCTATATTTATTTTGTTTGTGTACCGTATCCCCTCGACGAATGTGAGCAATCTTGGTCTGAAACAAGCAAGTTTCATTCTCCAAACTCTTTATAAGCCGCCAAATATTTGGATTAGTTGTGCCTATAGAAAACTGTAATGAAGAATGACATCCTTCCAAAGCTTTATTTGTTCTTGGCAAGTTATTTAGAATTCTGTTGTTGACATTCCATAATTCCATTGAAAATAATGGGTCTTCTCTTCTTCTTGTATCACGACCTCTCACCACACCCATATAGTTTACATCAAAGTAACTGATAAATTCTCCGGGAATTTCATCATCATCATCTGTAAGCTCTTCATAGGCTTCCTCAACATCAGCCACTGGAAGAAAGGCCAATGCCGGAAAGTACCCTATTTTTAAGCAGAATTCAGATTCAGTGTTGTACTTTTCTCGTAACCCTACATCAATAATTTTCCGATATAATGGTTTCCCTAAATGAAATAAACATCCTATTATTGAACAATTTGGAAAGATAGAATTGAATGCTATATGAATGGCAATATCAAAGTCTACCATCAGTTCACTCTGGCAAACCAAAGGTTCCATAATTTTCACCTGTGAAAATAGACGCTATGTTGTCTTTGTTTCATCTGGTAACAAAGCATAAAGTCGAGGAAAACTGCATTTTCCAATTTCCACATGAACACAGAACAGCTGCGCCCATATAGGAAAAGTTTCAAGGTCGCTTAGTCCACTGTTAGTTGCCAATATTAAAATTCGGTGGGTATCTTGTGAACCAGTGTCAAATTGTAAAACGTGTTCCCCATTACTAAGATTTTTAAAGCTATCTGGGATTTCAAACCCATGTCTGCTACTTGGAAGTGTGGGAATGTTGAGCACGGGTGTTTTCATTATGACGTGTTACACTTTCTGATACGTTAAGAACACTTTTTGAAATACTTCGAACTGCCTCGTCCTTCATTTCAGCTACAGCGATTCTTGCTGTTACTAAAGTCGCTTCTGCTGGATGTTTGTGGTCGCCTGACACATACACAATTCTTGGAACATCTTCCTCCATTACAGTATGAATATGCACAGAGCACGATTTTCTATGCTCACAACGCCAATAATCTTTCTCCAATTTTGAATTGTGTGAGTGAAAATCATACACATAATTGTTTCATCTGCTTTCTTTCTTTATCCTTTCGTTGACGTTATAAATGATACCATTTTGGTGGTCCTTCCTTTCGGTTCCAGGGGCTATTACTAAGTTTACTTATTTTTCTAAAACAAAACATTGCTTCTATTTTTTTTTTGGAAAATTGCTCTTAGCAGAAACCTAACTACCGAAGAATCACTTGAATACCGAGAGACAAAACTACTGTAGTTTTAAATACAGCCATGAACTAAATGAGCTAACAAGAATCATGGATTTTGGACTAAAAGAGAATGGACCAAAAAACTCATGGACAAAAAGACGTTGGACAAAAAAGTCATCGGACAAAGAAAAGTTGAACCAAAGAGACTGGACAAAGAGACATTGGACAAAATGACGTCGGACGAAAAGAACCATCTCAACAGTGTCCTGGACCGCTAAAAACCTCGCATATAAAGGTTTTATAGAAAAAGTGTGTAGTTTCTTATGGAAGTTGGCATGGGGAGGGCCTGGGCTACAGGGTACAGGGGTAAGGAGGGAACCAATGAATAAAACCCTGGGGAATGCTGGATCCCGTTGAGGGCACCCTCCTTGATCCAGAAGGAGATCAACCTCAGATGATGCTTATCTGGAGAGATGCAGCTTTCCTGCCAGGGTATGGAAGCAGGCCTGGGAAAGGCGTACACCGCAATGGTAAGGGCCCCAAAGGTGCCATAGGGAAGCTATCCCATAAGGGCACCCATGACAGGGAAAGATCCACCTCAGAGGCTGCTTCCCTGGAGGGAAAGAGGCAGGTTTCCTGCTGGGCTAGGGAAGTGGGACAGGAGAGGCCCTAAACCACAAAGTTGATGGACCCCAAGGCTCGATAGGGAAGCTATCCCTTGAGGGCGCCCTTGATAGGGGAAGATCGTCCTCAGAGGTTGCTTCCCTGGAGTGGGGAAGGTTTCCTGCTAGACTAGGGAGGTGGCCCTGGGGAAAGCCTAAATCACAAGGGTGATGGACCCAAGGCACCATAGGGAAGCTATCTCTTGAATGTACCCTTGATATGGGACTGCTTCCCCGAAGAGAGACAGGTTTCCTACCAGGTGCAGGCTCAGGAAGTGGGCCTGTGGAGGCCCTAAACCACAAAAGTGATGGATCCCAATGTGATATAGGGAAGCTATCCCTTAAGGGCAACCTTGACAAGGGAAGATCCTCCTCAGATGCTGCTGCCTTGGAGGGAGGCATGTTTTATGCCAGGCTAAAGAAGCGGGTCTGGGGAGGGATTAAACAATATGGGAAGCTATCCATTAAGGTCATCCTTAACATGAGAGTATCCTCGTCAGAGGCGGCTGCTTGTTGGATGAAGTAGCCCAAGGCATCATAGAGAAAGATCTTCCTCAAAGGCTCCTTCCTTGGAGAGTGGAAGATTTCTTGTAAAGCTAGGGAAGTGGGCCTGGGGAGGGCCTAAACCACAATATTGAGTGACCCCAGAGCACTGTACAGAAACCATCCATTGAAGTGGACCCTTTTCTGGGGAAGATCCTCCTCAGGGGCTGAATACAACTATTATACTATAAACCCCTCTCCAAATGAACAAATCATATTGAAATAATAAAACAGTATAATACACTTAGAGCAAAACCCATCTTTCTTTAAGTAGGATATGAGAAGGTTTGCAGTAGTGGGGTCTTTGAGTGTAAAGGAACGAAACATGAGGAAGGTAAGAGGGAGGGGAAAATGACCGTAAGGCAAAGGGGTTAGATGCAATGTGAAGTTGAGGAGACCCCTTCAAATAGCCATAATGAGGACACTTGACCATGAGTTTCTTCAAAGGGAACACTGGCAGTCCCTGGGTTACAGCATGGGTTCCGTTCCTGGCAGGGCAATGTATGCCGAAAATCACCTTAACCAGAATCAGCATAGTTACAATGGGGAATAAATAGCAACAGCACTGTTAATCTGGGTTACAGCGCTGTAAAGCAGGTTAACAGCGCCATGAGGCAAGTATCTTAAGTCCGGAATGGCTTGACCGGAACCTGATGTAACCTGGTGACTGCCTGTACTTTGAAATTTTGCTTAACTTGAAAAGACATTACCTAGCCGTGCCTTGAAAAGGCACTGAGTGTGGGGACATTTGACGTGTTTGCACCGCATGGGTTGCATTAACCACAATCCCCATATGGAGTATGCCTACAGTCCTCTGCATGGGATGCACTAATCTCAACTCCTCTATGGGAGCTCTGCCCATGACAAAAATGTCAAATGCCCCCAAACTCAATATCAAATGAATTGCCTGACTTGGTATCACAAGAAAATAATTTTCTTCTCAGAAGAAAATTATATAACGAACACAAACACTCATATAACGAACACAAACACTCAATACATAAAATTCCTAAAATAAAACTCATACTAAAATAACATCTATTTCATAAAAGACTACCAGTATATTCATTAAATTTGAAAGTAATACCATTATTGAAAAACTTTTCATGCATCTCTGAAGAAGGAGAGTGAAACATATCATTCGGGTTCTCAGAGAAGAAAAATCTTCGACTACTCAAGTGCCGATAAATGCAACATTGAACACTAATTGATAAACACCGGCCCCGACCCCCACCCACGGATCTCCCAAAGCAAGGACTATTACTCCAGGCCTGGTAAATAGTGATTTACAGCCCTTTTGCAGTAATATACTTTATACTCCCCTCCGGACCAATAATCAATAATTATATCATAACTTTTCAACATGACTCTCTCTCTCTCTCTCTCTCTCTCTCTCTCTCTCTCTCTCTCTCTCTCTCTCTCTCTCTCTCTGTCTCTCTGTCTCTCTGTCAGTGCCATTTTGCTTGGCAAGACATTACCGCACAAAGTCTGATTAATCAACAGATTTCACGCGTTTAACATACGTCTGGAAATTTATAAATATCTAGAAGTGTTCGTGAACTGTCGGTGATAAGATTAGTGTGAAAATAGTAGTATAAAGCATCTACAAAGTTAGTTTATCAAGATCAAGTGAAATACTGTAAATCATATCAAGATGGCAGTAAGTTCCAACTGTGGAAAAAAATGGCGAAATTTTGCGTGTTTAGCAGATTCGCAATACGATGAGGTAGCAGGAAGAGAGCTGGCATTTCTCATCTATGAGATCAACAACAGCCCTAACCGAAAAGATACAAAAGCATTCATAGATATATTAGAAGGATATGATCCTTCAAACTGGAAGAAATCAACAGAAAACATCTTGAAAATAATTGAAGAAGTTCCAAATAAAATCCATGTGGTCAAGACTCTCATAAAGAAAATATACATAAATCAACATATTCCAACAAAAAAAATTAATATGGTAAACATTGTGAATATCCTAATTGATGCATTAGGAAAAAGAATGCCAAAAGCATGCAAACTGTGTAAGGTGTGGTATAGCATAGTTAATCCACAAAACCTGATCATAAAATGTTCTGCATGCAACATTCCGATGCATCCTCAATGTGCAGAAGTTATGCAAGATATGAGAAAGGATACCAGAATATTTTGCTCAACATGTCTATCATGGATAGACGATGTTATTAAATCAAGACTGAATGTACAAAGAGTTGAGGATGAAGAAGAAGACGAAGAGGAAGAAGAAGAAGAGGAAAATGGAAGAGAAGTAAACAAAACTGAAATGACAGAAAAAATAATGAAAACAAAGAACAAGATAAAAGTATGGATGCAGAGATACTCATTGATACTACATATGAGGGAATCAAGCAGCATACATACAAAGAAATAAATTATGACATGACAACACAAAAGAAAATCCCGAAGAGGCTCTACCCAGATCTGCAAATGTTGGGAAAGAGGAAAAAATAGACAAGAAAGACAAAGTCTGCAACCTTTTGAAAAGAGGGAATTGCAGATTCGGAGAAAGATGTTACTACAAACATCCCAAGGTATGTCACAACTATGAAATCTATGGTAAACGTGCATACCTAGACGGCTATGAGGATGATTGCAGAGATCTACATCCAAAAATATGCAAAAACCTAAAAGAAGGAAAAGGATGCACGTTCAACAAAAAATGTAAATATATGCACCCTGTAGCCATGAATCAAAATCAAATAAATAATCAATCAAATAATAAAATCCAAAATAAGAAAGAAACAAATAAAGAGAGAAACAAAGAATATCAGGTGAAGGCAAAAACCAAGCCATCACCGCGATATGGAGTGTCAGCAAAAAATTTCCAAGCATCAGCTCCAAGATACAGCTCAAGAGATAAGAACTGTATTTATGATGCAAGAGGATATTGCAGATATGGAGAAAATTGCAGATTCAGACACAAAATGAATAATTATGATGAAGGAAGATCAAATATTATGGAAAAGTTGGATTTTTTAATGTCAGAATTTCTGGAATGAAGAAAAGAAACAACATACCAGAACAGGAAAGAGGACATGGGAAAATCCTTATTATTACCCATATTAAATGAAGGAGAAAACATGCAAACCATCATAGTGATGAATGCACAGGGTTTAGTTACGAGTAACTCAAAAAGAAAAATAGAGTACTTAGAAGAACTAACCCAAATTGAAAAGAAAATAGATATAATGAATATAAGTGAAACCTGGTATTCCCAAGAGACTGGGAATGACGATCAAATATAAGGGTTCCAAACTTATGGGAAAGACAAAAAAACAAGGACAAATATATGAGAAATATAGTAACTCAGAATGTGAACTAATAGCGATAGATTTTGAATGTGAAAAATTAATGAACATATTAATATATAGACCCCCTAATACTAAAGAGTTTGACATAATAATAGAAAAATAGGATGATATATGTAGAAATCACAAGGACTAGACTATTCTCCTATCCGGAGACTTTAACTTTCCTTTCGTCAACTGGAAAGAACAAATAGGAGATTGTGGTTGTATTTATACATATAAAAAAGAGAGTAATAGTAGTGCAGAAGATAACAGGCAATTCGAAAAGCTATTAGATATGCTACTAGAATATAACATTCAACAAATAAATCACCTGCCAACAAGAAAGGAAAGTACTTTAGACCTAGTATTTGTGAACGAGGTGAATTATGTTAAAGAAATAATAGTTTGTAATGCGAGTATTTCAGACCATAATGTCATAGAATTAACAGTCCATTACAAAGCAAGTGAAAACAGAGATAAGGAAGAAATGAAAAAGTGGGAAGGATATGGAAAATACAACTTCTACAGTAAAAATATAAAATGGTCAGAAATAAATGAAGAATTAAACAAAGATTGGGATAACATTTTCGTAAGTGATGATATAAAGGTAAATACGGAGATATTATATAAAATATTAGAGAAAATAGTGGATAAATATATACCGAAGAAGAAAAGAAAACATCAGTCATGCATACCAAGAGACAGAAGGATCTTGTTCCAGAAAATTAGAAAGTGGAAAAAAGGTCTTGCAAAAGAAAAAAATGCATGGATAGTTATAGAACTAAAAAGTAAGATAGAAAATGCAGAACAAAAGATTAAACAATCAAAAGAAAATGAAAAATGTTACTTAGAAGAAAAAACCCTAGTAAATATCAAGCAAAACTCCAAACTATTATACTCGTACGCGAAAACGATGAATAAAAGAAAAATAGAAATAGGCCCTCTAAGAATTGAAGGGAGATTAACGAATGAAAAAAAGGAAATATGTAACATATTGGCAGAACGATATAAGAGAGAATTCAACCCTAGAATTGATAATGAAGATAATGATATAGAAGTAAGGGACGAAAATAGTGAATATTTAGCAGACAGGTATTAATGAAGCTGATATTGTGCAGGCTATTAATGAAATTAAAAATGGAGCTGCTGCAGGGCCTGATGGTGTCCCTGCTATTTTGTTAAAGAAAGTAGTTCATTCTACCGCAAAGCCACTTGCAATATCATTAAGACAAAGTGTAGATACAGGCACGATTTATGATGAGCACAAATTAGCATATATTACCCCTACTTTCAAAAGTGGATCAAGACGAGAGGTAAGCAATTAAAGGCCTATGAGTCTAACATCACATATTATGAAAGTGTATGAAAGGGTAATGAAGAAAAATACTATGAAACATTTAATAAAAAATAATTTGTTTAATATGGGACAACATGGTTTCGTACCCGGAAAAAGTACACAAACCCAACTGTTAGTCCACCGTGGGAACATATACAAAAATATGAAAAGCGAAAATGAAACAGATGTTGTTTATCTAGACTTTGCAAAAGCTTTTGACAAGGTAGACCAAAATACATTTGCGAAGAAAATTAGAAAACATAATACAGTTGATAAAGTAGGAAGATGGTTAAAAGAATTTTTACACAACAGAAAACAGATACTTATTGCAAATGATGAGAAATCGGATGAAGCTAAGGTAATATCCGGTGTGCCACAAAGTACGGTATTAGCCGCATTACTGTTTGTTATTATGATTGCAGACATAGACAGTAATGTTAAGGACTCGGTAGTGAGTAGTTTCGCCGATGACACAAGAATAAGTAGAGAAATCACTTATGATGAAGATAGGAACGCACTACAAAGAGACCTTAAGAAAGTTTATGATTGGGCAGAGGTAAATAGGATGGTATTTAACTCTGATAAATATGAATCAATAAATTATGGAGACAGAGAAGGAAAGCTATATGCATATAGGGGACCTAATAATGAGACAATCACAAATAAGGAAGTAGCGAAAGACCTTGGTGTGACGATGAATAGGAACATGTTATGCAATGATCAAATAGCAATTCTATTGGCAAAATGTCAAGAAAAAATGGGAATGTTGTTACGGCACTCCAAAACAAGAAAAGCTGAACACATGATTATGCTTTATAAAACATATGTTCGTAGTCCACTTGAATATTGCAATATGATATGGTACCCACACTATCAAAAGGATATTGCACAAATAGAGAGTGTACAAAGGTCCTTTACGGCTAGAATATAAGAAGTTAAGGACCTTGACTACTGGGAAAGACTACAATCCTTAAAATTATATAGTCTAGAAAGGAGAAGAGAACGCTACATGATAATTCAGGCATGGAAACAGATAGAAGGAATAGACGAAAACATCATGGAGCTAAAAATATCAGAAAGAGCAAGCAGAGGTAGATTAATAGTGTCCTAAACTATACCAGGAAAAATAAGGAAAGCACACAGGACATTAATCCACTATGCACCATCATCGATAATGCAGCGTCTATTCAATACATTGCCAGCTCTTCTGAGGAATATATCAGGAGTGAGCGTAGATGTGTTTAAGAATAAGCTCGACAAATATCTAAGCTGCATCCCAGACCATCCAAGATTGGAAGATGCAAAATATACCGGAAGATGTACTAGCAACTCTCTGGTAGACATTAGAGGTGCCTCACACTGAGGGACCTGGGGCAACCCGAACAAGATGTAAGGTCTGTAAAGTCTGTAAGGTCTCTCTCTCTCTCTCTCTCTCTATCTCTCTAAAAAAACTGATAGGGTATCAGGAAATGGAATGCGAGACACATTCTCTAACTAAACATGAGCAAAAACTATATGCAACACATATAGCTGACAGAGTATTACATTTAATATCAAAGATATCGAACCTGGACTCTAGATTTTCTTAGGACACCAGTTTCTCACTGAATGTTTAAATTTCAAGGAAGGATGACAGTGACTCTGCAATTTAAAGCGCAAGTTACTAAATACTTCAGTTAACTGTTCTAAATGACCTCCCAAAATGTCAATACTAGGAAAAGGTTACATTGTCCACAACTTCATCAAAACTGATTTTCGCTCACTTTCTCATCTACGCAAGATGAATAACATAAACTAAAACTACCTGTCATTCCCAACATACTACACGAATATCTCAAAGACAGACCAGCCAAAGAGTACAAGGAGAAGTTGGATGGGGACAGAAAAAACAAAATGTTAATTGTCAATTACTGCATTCCTAACCATCATGACAAATCAAAAAGCGATTCTGTGAATAATATATCCCGAAATAGGATTGTAAGGAAAGGTAAGTTAAGTATATCTTAGTTTTCCCAGACCACTGAGCTGATTAACAGATCTCCTATGGCTGGGCCAAAGGATTAGATATTTATACGTGGCTAGGAACCAATTGGTCACCTAGCAACGGGACCTACAGCTTATTGTGGGATCCGAACCACATTATATCGAGAAATGAATTTCTATCACCAGAAATTAATTCCTCTGATTCCGCATTAGCCGAGCCAAAAATCGAACTTAGGACCACCGGATTGGAAGCCGAGCGCGAAAACCACTCGTCCAACGAGGAACACTAGGAAAGGTAAGTAACCGACAACGATGAATAAGAGCAAAAGTTCTCGAATAATGGCAAGACACTGTGATTCGACGTAGTGCCCTTATTTAACAATGGCTGACTTCATAACCGGGAATACATACTACTTAATGTGATGAAACAAAAATACAAGTCTGGTTAGATGGAAGATCATAAAAAGGGGGGAAATGCTTACAAAGCCATTAAAAAGCAGCTAACGAAACAATACTACAATGAGAATATATTATATATTTCCTTAAAATTAAGGTGTCCAGCAGATACTACAGATTAACAGAAAATAAAGCAACAAGAATCTACCGTAAAGATAACACACAGTCAGCATAAAAAGCGCGGTTGAAGTAACCTTTGAAGTCCAATTTAACAATTCAAACGTCTTCGCAAATTAACCAAAAACACCATAACAGATTCATGACCAATGAAAAAGTACCTGCATTTTTCGAAAAAACCAAACTATGATTTACTTTAGAAATAAAAACAATTACAAAGGAAAAACTTCTCACATCTGGCAACATCCCTCCGCCCACAAACTATAAAAATACGATTTACCAACATCCACAACTAACAATGAATGGCAACAAAGGAAACTGTTCATGGAAAACAACCTGGAAAGAGCCGATGCTATAAAACAGTATAAATTACCTGCCTCGGGTAAAGCAAAGTCCAAACCCAACAAATACCAACAATGGCATTACATAGCCATTGACGATAATATTTGTCGCTAAACTCTACCGTCCAACGAGTTTCAATTAATTTGTACTTTATGCCCCCATTATAGCTGTAATCAGAGTGCAAATGAAAAATTATTCAAATTACATTTCTTAATATTGTAGTGGTGCCTTCAAAATTATTCAAAAACTTTGGAAATATACTTTAATATTACTACACGTAAGCCTACTTGCAATTTTCGCTGTTTACGAAAAAGAGTGATTCATCATATTTTAAAACAAGACCATGTAACCTAAATCTCATTTCAAACAGTTTTCGTTCATCATTGTTAACTATGAGACTTTGATAACAGTGATAAAAGAAAATAACTATAATAATACTAAATAGTAACTTATACAGTTAACCGATTTATAAGAAAATTTACATAAATATCACACAAAAAGGAAAAAAATCGCAGTACGGGTTACCGACAATAGCCTGCCGTATGATGACAAACGTTATCTTACTCTGACCAGAGAAAATATCAGAAAATATACTAGTAGCACAGGTGTGAAAAACTGAAAGCAGATAAGTTTCAGATGCGGAGGAATAAATAAGAATCATCAATCGCACCAATTTCAAGTACTGGAAGCGCGTAATGATATACTACACACATGCACACACATGCAAATACACACCATACACACTATTAGAACTTTGCCATTTTTTGTATTTCGTTTTATTTTATTATAATTTTTTTTAGTTTTGATTCATTATCATAAGTGTACCCTAAATTGCCATTTATTACAGTATCCCTATCAGGGTTTGAAGTTTTCTTCCTCCACGTTATTTAGTTATTCCCATTCCCGTTTTTTATCCTCGGCCTGTTTATTCTCACAGTCCTGTTTTTGGCTTCCTTGGAGTATTCCGAGGTGTATTTGGAGGTCCCTGTGCTCTAGATAAACAGTCTAGTTCAGGCCTACGTGTTGGTACCACAAATTTTGGATTACAGCAACTTTGCTCCATTACCCTGCAAGGATTCGCCTTACTTTATCCCTGGGGCCTGGAGCTTTTTGCAACGCTACTGCTGCCGGGGGGACCTCGCGGTGAGCGGGTATAAAGTCCCTACGTTTTGTGACGTCAGAGAGATGGGGCCCTATGGTGAGGAGGTCTGGGCCTTAGTCTGCAGACTATTGGAGTGTGGCGGGGCATACCTTCTAGCTTCTTTGACTCGCACATACGTCCTATTGGATCAATACAGTTCCTCTTGATGAGATTAAAACTTCCTGGCCACTTTATATTTGTTAGTTCATCTTGGTTTCGTTAATTGCTAGTTTTCTTTCTGGCTGTTATTTTCACCTTTCTTTCGGGACCATCTTATTTGGGAGAATGTATGTTTTGTTTCTTCAATTAATAGCGCAGGTGTTTTGCTCTAATTCTTGTATTCGTATTTTATGTGACTGTTAAATCTTATATCTATAGTGGTTCTGGCAATCATGTATTGAGTTTGTAAATACATTACATTATTTTTAATTGTGGTATCTGTATCCTTCTATTAATATTTGCACACTGCCTGTTATCTCACTAATCGTGACTTTAACCAGTTCTAATTTTGGCGAAAGAAGTGTCCTAACAACATGCACACACACTCACTACTAACAAACGATGAATGGAGTATAATAGTAAGATAAAAGGTAGTAAGATAAAAGGGGTAAAAACAAGGATAAAATAAAAATGAAAAAAAAAAAGAAATAAGGGGAAGAGAGCTAAAACTATAGAAAAGTGTTTGAATACGTAAAGATTGTAACTATACCCTATAAATATTCAATACCATTAGTTTCAGTTACACCGGATAACCTTTTTAAGTTCGGCACAAAATCAAGAATAACAAGATAAACTAAATCGTGTTCTTCAGAAATACAAATTGCTGACACTTTAGTTACGACTTTGTTTGTAAAGGGTTTATTTCTAAGAGAATATTACTGCTTAACAGGACTGAGATTACTGCTTAACGGGAGAGCGAAAGAGAGTGAGAGCGGTTTCATCCCAGCTGGGTGAAGATTATCGTGTGGAGGCGGCACCATTTTTCCTGTCGTCTCCAGTTCTCTCTCTCCCCTCCCTAGCTGAGGCAAATGGTCGTTTTATCTAATTTACTGTGCTGGTCAACATAGACACACAGGATAACTAGTTTTTCAGGGAACCCACCCATCAGTCCCTCCTAGCTCTGGCCGTCTTTACAGCTAGAGAAACTAACAACAAATTAAGCCCCTTCAACACGGTCGAGCTTTGCCCGACGAACTTTGTTCGATGTGACCTCGGAAGTAGGGAAAGTCGTACCTTATCCACTTTTTCTCCGCTTCTGAGAGTCATTCTAGAAGAGCTGAGATCCGTTTTTTTCAAATCAAGTGACGTAAGTTGGGAGATAAGATGAGGATATCCTCGAACATCACAAGTGATTCTCGAAAAGTTGGAGCAGGCCGCTCTTGCATACACATGATATTAAATTCATATTTTTTAAATATGAATATGAATATGTTGAGAAAAAGAGAACTCCATAAGCCATGTGAAATGGCGGTTAATGAAGCTTTTACTTTCCACTTATATCTAAAAAATAACTGCAAGCAAAAAAGTGGTGAAATTCCAACTATTCGGCGCTTAAGATTGTGAAATAAGAAAGATGGAGTGGCTGGACAACAAGACAGAGATCCAGAAAATAAAGGCGATGAGTTACAGGATTCGAAAGGTGGAAATGGAGGAAACCCCCACTGGTGCACTAGGAAGCTGGCACGGAGTTAAGAGTTAGAAAAAAAAAAAAAAAAAAAAAAAAAAAAGTGCAGCTAGGTTTGTTTGTATGGTGTTTTTACGTTGCACGGAACCAGTGGTTATTCAGCAACGGGACCAACGGCTTTACGTGACTTCCGAACCACGTCGAGAGTGCAGTTCTGTCTCCAGAAATACACATCTCTCACGCTCTAGAAGGCCCGAGAATCGAACACGCGGCCAACGAGGTGGCACGCCAACGCCATACCGACCACGCCACTGGTAGACTAGAACATAAAAGGAAATAAGTATACAAACAAAAAAGATCATTCGAAAATATCAATACTTCTAGAAGCCATTACTTAAAATGCTTGAAAAAAAATACAAATAAAAAACATTAAAACTAGAAATAACGTTAGAAAATTAAATATACGATACTGAATAAATAATAAAACTAGCGGAGAAAGTGAAACGCACAGTAAAATTAAAAATACCCAGCTTATAAAAAACATGAACGAAACAAAAAGCGATTAAACTCCGAGAGGGAAATTTTTTTTTTTTTTTTTTTTTTTTTTTATAATACAGTGGAAGGAGCAAACAAATAACACCATTCGGGAAAAGGAACGCTGAGAACTTCCTTCACGGGAACAAGACAAATTCATCACTGCAGTCGAGGGCGATGCAGCCCTCGACCAACGGGACAGATAAACAAAATGATGAAGAAAATCAATAAACTCAGGAAACAAATCAACAAACAAAGGATGCCGAGACAAGGGACAGACCTCCTTACTCATCGAAAGGCATTTTTGTTTTCCTCAGCCGGTTCACATTTAATTCTGCACTGCATTCGACCATCTTATACATCTAAAATTGTTTAAAATCTATAACAAAGCAAAAATGTATGGTTCTATTCTAAGGAACATGCAAAATCGAGTATTCTTTCGTCTCCCATTCTCGTTAATCTTACAGCAGAGAGAGAGAGAGAGAGAGAGAGAAATACACTTTGTGTAACGGGACCCTATTCAATTATCAACATTGGAGCGGATGCATTTCATCTCGGTATATGAGCGTCAGACCTCGGCAGTTGTGACGCAAGATATCATCTTACAATCAATCAGCTTTATCGGTTTAATGTACACTGTTACTAGCCATGGTAATACAAAAAAAACTTCGCTATACAACTCGTTGCAAAACGTTATAACTGCACCCAATAACATAACCACATTATTCAAATACTATTCTTTTAAAAATACTGATAAAAGCATAAATTACGCAATAACACGCCCACAGGAGATAATTACGACTGTCGGCAGATAGCGTGACAGAGGTCATTTAAAACGACCGTAATAAAAGCAGATTTCGTGACACAACACATGACAATTTGCAATCACTATTTTGAGGACATGTGAAGAAGCGACGAAATGGGAGTTTATAAACTGTTAGTTTTTCTTACCTTTTAGTCTTTTTTTAACTGCCATTACCAACCGGAGGTAAACCAAAAAGGGAACTTCATAAACTAGTTTTCCTCTTTAGTAATTAGCTGAAACATAAATCTGATTAGCCAGCAAGTACATCAAGCACAAATTTCTGTAAAGAAAAATCTAAATTCGATAGCTGATGCCAATACTGCATTAATGGGCCCTAGTCGCATTCATTAAGAATTTACGCAATAAATTTTCTCTCTTTTTGATCAAATGATCTGGCCCTAATGAGAATTCAGTTAGTGACTGGATGCTCCAAAGCTTTTGGTGTCTCTCCTTACTACACTGAACTGTTTGACGTTCATTTATGACGTACAGGTTTCAAGTTGCTGCTAAATTTTCTTCCTAACGAAAAGGCATCTGGTAAGATTGGACCCGCATCTCTTCCCGTTATGACCAAATTCGTTACAAAAAATATTTTCAGAACGAGATTTATATTATATATATATATGTCTATAAAGATGAATGCATGTGAGATTTTACACAAAGAAATGTAAAATATCCAGGTTTTATAGCTCCAAGGACACAAAGTGAATACCACAAATTTTCAATGTATTAGTAAAATTTATATAAAAAATATCATCATCATAAGGATAATTCAATCAACTCAAGAAATAAAATAGCATAAATTTTGAAGCATTTATAAGATTATGAAGGCAAACACGTGCCTGGCGGAAGTCTCCGAACACAACAATTCAATCAAAATCATGTAATCAGATCCTGATAGGATTTTCTCTCAAACTTCAGAATCAATATTTGCGGAGCCGATTCCTTCTTGCCTCATCGGAACCCAATAATAACGACAGTTTTCATCACTCGTGAAAAGGCCCCAAATGCAACGCTTGACGTCTACGAAATTTGGACGAATTAAAAAACAATATATGAACATACTCGTGATTTTAATACTTATTCTAACATAATTACATAATCCTTAAAGAGAACTATTTCATTTCATCGAGATAATTTTACCGAGATAAACAGGATGACATTTATGAAAAATTAAATAACTAAATAAATAAAAAATAAATAAATAAATAAATAAATAAATAAATAAATAAATAAATAAATAAAAAATAAATAAATAAATATAAAATAATTACCAACAGATGAGGAGTCAGTGATGGATTCATTGCTCCAAATTGCCACATGGCGAAAAGAACGATAATCAAGTAAATTAGTAACTGTCCCTGGACAATTAATTTAGGAGATTAGTTGACGCTGTTTCGCCCTTGCTAAATTACCCAGACGTCATTCGTCTGTTCGTTCTCTCTCTCTCTCTCTCTCTCTCTCTCTCTCTCTCTCTCTCTCTTCGAAGTTACCTACTA
>NC_087202.1:61058503-61073503 GCF_015104395.2 Macrobrachium nipponense | reverse complement strand
GTCAAATGACACTCGTTTAAACAAATGAAAACAAAACATCTAACTGGTAACGTAGCCTACCTTTTTCTGTTGAATGCCATCTCTGGAGTTGGCTGAAAATCAGTTTCAAACTAGGCTAAGGTAAACTCTTTGTTGTTAAAAAATATACATTTTATTCCCCAAAATATGCTATAATGAAAATGGGGTAAATTTAATTAAGCCTGCCCAAAAAAAGAAACGTTAAGCTATCATATTCCTCTCAAAATCATATTTAGATAAGTACCCCTTTTCCCGTAGGTGTCCAAACATTCATAGTTTATTAATAGTCAAAAATAGTCTAGAGAAAAACCCATAAGGTGACTTAGATTCCATCTGAAATAAAGAGACCATAATTATGACACCATAAAACATTAAAGTTCATCAATAAAGCATGTGTGCTGTACCTTACTTCCCTTTCTCTAGAACTCAAGTAATTGTCACTTTAACTGTTAACTTTTTCAAAGTTTCTCGTTCTACGGTACCTTGTCCAACAGACCTGCAACACCTCTTCTTTGGCGTGTTCCACACTCTATCAATCAAATTCAGCGAGTCCCCCTTTACAACTTTTCCTCTAGATAATATGTCATTTTCTGTTCATTACGAACACACACAAATTTTGGCACACAAGAGGCATGCACGCTACATACATGAAACTCGTGATCTTCGAAATGCGTCGCTGACCCCAATTGTGTGCCGGTAAGTTTTCCTGTTTGTTTTTTCATTTCAGCATCTTTGAGGAATCCAACGCTTTGCATCTGTCTCTAACCGGCAAGCACTAAGGTTATCAACCCGACTATTTCATGTTATAGACTGTTACTGGTGCTTTTAAGACATTAAGACATACACATGTATATAGTACATTTTATGTATATATATATATATATATATATATATATATATATATATATATATATATATATATATATATATATATGATATATATATATCATTCAAGCTACAAGTGTCCTTTAATATCTAATTCGCTCTACCTCGGAATTGATATATTTTCATATATGTACCGATATGGAATTTTTAGTTAATAATTTTGTCCCTTCATGGGATCGATCCACCGTCCAACGAACAGGCACGAAATCAGGACCGACATTGACGTTGCCAATTCGTTCCTGATTTCGTGCCTGTCCGTTGGACGGTGGTTCGATCCCATGAGGGACGAAATTATTATCAACTAAAAATTCCCCTTCGTACATATATGAAAATATATCAATTCCTAGGTAGAGCGAATTAGATATTAAAGGACATTGTAGCTCGAATGATTTATATGAATCACGGTGATGTGATAATTATTCATATATAGATATATATATATATATATATATATATATATATATATATATATATATATATATATATATATATATATATATATATATATATATATTATATATATATATATATATATATATATATATATCTATGTGTGTGTGTGTATGGGACTGCTTCGCGTGATTACCGTCCTAAATATACAAAATAAAGCCTTAGGTCAAACAGTAACACTACGTTTCCACATGATAAAGAAGGAATATTTTGGTTCCTCTTGAAAAATCTGTAAACTTATACGTCATGATTATTTTGTCAAGGTTTTATATCCCCGTCCTCTATAGATTTAGCTACTGCGATAAACTAGAAACACTGAAACAGACGCTTTATCTTCCTTTCACGGATTTATTTAACAGGTATTATCTAGCAAAAGTGTTGTAACTTGCAATTTTGCAACTAGCAAGATGCTGTTGATCGGAAAATACAATTCAATGAAAATTTAAAGTATCTGACATAAATATCAAAACAGTGATATAATCTTGACATTCATCATTATTATCATACAGAAATTGTCTGTTTGTACAGTATATATAAATATAAACAGATCAACAAGTCCACAACCATCCTGCAGTCAAATTTGTCCCTATTTTTGTACTTAATTTTATCCCGGGATTCCCCGGGATGTGCAAAAATATCCCGGGATTATTAAACCTTCAAAATTGTCACAAGCACAAAAGTGATGAAATTACAAAAGGGGCAGCAAAGGCCAGCCACAAGAGACAGATATGAAGGTCAGAGGATACAAAGGAAAGGGTAGGGGGTTAGGGCTTTACTCCGCAACCTGATAAATTAAGATAAAGGCGAAAAGTAGTAGGAGTTTTCTATCAATCAGTATAGAAAGTGAGTGCCATTATAACACACACAACGCTAAACATACTGGAGGAGGTAGACACTGGCACTTCTTCAATCTAATCAATTTGAAAACATATACTAGTATAATATGTACCCACTCTTCTTTGTCGTAGAAAATAATAAGGTGAACTTATCCCGACTGTTACTGATAGATAAAATACTCCTAATTCTACTTTTCGTCTTCATCATAATTTATCAGGTTGTGGAGTAAAGCCCTTACCACCCCCTACCCCTTCCTTTGTATTCCCTGATCTCCATATATGTCTCTTGTGACTGGGCTTTTATGTCCTTTTTGAGACTGCATCAATTTTGTGCTCGCCATTTCATTATTTTGTTTTTTTCCTTTTTATCGCAGTTGCAACGATAAGAATCTGGTAACAAAGGAATAAGAGTTATTTAGGTTTTATCATATTATCAGCCTACTTACAGTGGGTTTCCCGGGGCCAGGATTTATGTTAGCCTGAGACTAGCCGTCACCCGAATTAGATGGAATAGGTTCGCGCACCTGATTATCAAATATCTCCATACGTTCGGACATATATCAGCTTACTTTCTTATAAGTTTAATCTAATGCTCTAATGTATGTAGGGGGTCTCCATCATATTTGAAGTAACTCATTAGTTTTCAATCAGTTCTCTTTTCCGAGCGTGGAATGGGTTTTCCATTTTCCATGCTTCTTTATAATTAATACATATTTGCTGAACTAGAGGAAAAATACTATTAATATAATAATCCTCTCTAATCTGGCAAATTAGCAATAATCAAGGGAAGCTTCATTGCTTCAATATACAGTATAAATGAGGGGATCAAAGCTTGTCAGAAAAAAAATATCATCGGTGTTGCAGTATATTAAAGAGAGAGAGAGAGAGAGAGAGAGAGAGAGAGAGAGAGAGAGAGAGAGAGACCAATAAAATAACACTCATATTTAAAATAATGAAATTAAATTGTATTCTTTAAACTCTGTGATGACGCTTAGAGTTCCTCAAACACCGCCTGACGCTTAATTTAACTAGAGATTTAAAATCGTCTTGAGAGCCTGCCAACCATCAACGCTCATTTTATGGGTTTCATGATTCCGAAAGCCCTGGCTAACCCGTTATTATGAGGGATAGTTCCTGATAACACCATACGAGATAATAGATAAAACTGGAATGTTCTTCAGACCATAATTAGAAATTTTGAACGTCCTTTCATCTTTATCATAAATATAAGAATAAAATTAAGCTAGTTAATTAATGCAATAAAACTAAGCTGTGGTAGGTCTGACTTACATGATTTTTACCCCTAACAATTAGAATACTGGGCATATGAATTACGTATACAGAGGCAGCATGTATATTGAGACTCTAAATGATACTTATATAAATATTTCGATAGAAAACCTAAAAAAGTAAAGCAACAGTAATGGCTCGCGATGGTGCGTAGAAACTTCATAAAATCACCGTCAATTAAAACATTTGGTGTGTCATGACGTGCAACTATTAAATTTTATATCAACTGTTTTTTCCTAAAATTCTTCCCATTATCAACAAACCTTACTAAAAGGATACAATTCCAAATACATCGGCTATTTGGTCAAGTAATTACCTTTTTATAAACTTTCGTAACGTAGCATTGCACACTTCACGGAGTTCTCGTGGGAACTTTACGTTTGAAACTCAAAATGAGCAAATTTCGAAAACAAATGAATTATGAACTTTAATTTGTTCCATTATCAAAACTTTCTTTGCAGGAATGTGCCGATGCAAACTAGAGAGGCAAAATCCTCCCCTGACGTGAATAAAAAAATATCGAGGATCTGTATCAACCAAAATCTTAATCTTCATACGTGTCGTCAATGCCTTACGACGGCTGTCGCAGCAGCCGGAGTGAGGGATACTCACCTAGAAAATGAATTTCCGAACATAAAGCGCCGGGAGATGACATCTCGCGCAATATTCTGAACACTATCTTGTTGCAATCTCTTTGCATCTATAATACAGATAACACTTGGAGTGAAGAGTTTACTCTCAGAGTTTTTAATTTATTTTTGTAACATTCAAAGAATGTCTAGCATTCGTTCAGCATGTTTCCCCAAAACACTCATTTCAGGAGAGCATCATTATAGCTATGAAACTTGTCTGGCGCATTCATTATACATCCTCGAGACGTGCAATTCCAGGATAAAATTGGCTCCAAGTTGTTGTGACGAGAGAGAGAGAGAGAAGAGAGATAGAGAGAGAGAGAGAAAGAGAGAGAGAGAGAGAGAGAGAGAGAGAGAGAGAGAGAGTACCAACCAGACTACCTGTTTAACGCCCCCATTTGCCAAAACACCGATGAAAAATAAGATAATATAGATTACCAGAGTCCCAAGCATTAACCAGCCTTATGAATACATTAATGTCGTGATGCGCCAGAATGGTGATGATTTGCCACTTACTTCTCTCTCTCTCTCTCTCTCTCTCTCTCTCTCTCTCTCTCTCTCTCTCTCTCCTGGGATTGAAAAATAATTAAGTGTTCTGGGCCCAAAAGAAAACGCCAAAAGGGAAAAACCAATTGAATAGTGAGAGAGAGAGAGAGAAATGCATAAAAGAATAGAATACTAGAGAGGATAGAATGTCCTGTAGATAAACAAGAAAAATGCAGATGTATCATTGCAATCTGCCAGGTGTACAGTTCATAATCACTGAAATAATTAGAAATCGTGTTCTTCTTTGATAAATCATTTATGTATTCATAGCTTGACATTTTATTTCAACTTCATTTTTACACCACCATATTCATAATGACCATTAATACTGGCATTTATAAGTCGATGGCCTTATAAATCAGACGTACATCGCCATTTTCAACTCATCTTCGTAGAACAGAAAACTGTTCCTCTCCCTCCCTCCCTCCCTCCGACCAGCGAAAACAAACGAAGCAGTTCGAGAAAGGTAATCTGTCAGAATGACTAATAGCAAGAACTGGAAGAATAAGTTAATAATACGGAAGATGAAGAGGCTGCTCCTTTGATCAAACACAAAGGGAGAATCTGACGAACCCTAAACGATCATCTCGCATTAATATTCTGCAACAGATCTGAGATGAATATCTAATAAGAAATAAGATGAGATCATCAAAATGATCAAGTATGAAAGGACCTCTACAAACGTATCTAAATACGAATAATAGAACTGGGGAATAACATTTCATCTAGAGCAGAGAGAGAGAGAGAGAGAGAGAGAGAGAGAGAGAGAGAGAGAGAGAGAGAGAGAGAGAGAGAATAAAAGGTAGTACACTCTCGCACTCACACATCATATACATTAAAACAAACTAAAACAACTTCAAATGAGAAATGTGGCTCTGCATGCAGGATATAAGAATGTTTTAGGACTATAATAATTTGAAGGTAGCTCAAAGAACAACTTTTGCTCTCGTGTCATACATATAGAAAAAAATCATCAGTTTTTACTTTACATCGGATACAAAACACCCAAATTTTTATCCTAAAGACAATACTTATATATAAAAAAAAAAATCTGAAGTAATTAAAAACACCGTTTTTCTGACCTAATTAAATGCCTGCGGTGGGGAGAGGGTATAAGCAATTATTGTACATGATAATGAGACGACATTTTAGCCCGATTGAGCTGAAAACTCAAATGAGGGATTTTGGTCAAAGATTGCTCTGTGTATGTCTCTCTAGTTCGTATATATTTAGGGATGTATTTCTGCCTTTGCATTATGTGCATATGCATTTAAGTATGTATTTATGCATGTTTAACATTTTGAAAATGTATTTCATTTGTGTACTATGAGAGGGTTCAACATTCATGACAGAAGGCAGAGAAAGCAACAAAAATTAAATTACATACTCCCCATCTTCCAGGGTGAAAGGATGGAGGAAATAGCATGCTACCGAGAGCTACAAAAGTAACGCAGATGGAGGGAAATGTAATTTTCCATCAATCCCTGAGGTCTGGTTTAATAATCGTAACACTTAGAGTTAATAGCAAGCGTAAGAGTGTTAATTATTGAAAGTAAGCATTACATATACATACATACATATATATATATATATATATCTATATATATATATATCTATATATATATATATATATATATTATATAATATATATATATATATATATAGGTATATATATATATATTTATATATATAATATATATATAGTATATATTTTATACTATATATATATATATATATATTATATAATATATATATATATATATATGAGTCTTATCACATCAACGTGATTCATATATACACATTAAGCTACAAATGTCCTTTAATAGAGTTAATAACAACGCGAAAGAGTGTGAATTATTGAAAGTAAGCATTACATCAAATACATACACACATATATATATATATATATATATATATATATGTATATATATAATATATATATATATATATATATATATATATATATATACAAATATCTACATATATATATATATATATATATATATATATATATATATATATATGAGTCTTATCACATCAACGTGTTCATATATACACATTAAGCTACAAATGTCCCTTTAATATCGAATCCGCTCTACCTCGGATTAATATTTTTTTCATATATGTTAACCGAATTGGGAATTGTTCGCTTCAGTGTACGTCCTTATTTCTTGGTTCCTAGGTTCGCGCCCGTGAGCCGACGAAATTTTATTATCAACTAAAAATTCCCCTTCGGTTAACATATGATGAAAATATAATTAATTCCGAGTAGAGCGAATTAGCTAAATTAAGGACATAAGTAGTTTAATGCATATATATATATATATATATATATATATATATATATATATATATATATATATATATATATTATGTATACCATAATATATATAATACTATATATATATATATATATATCTACACGTATAACATTTCATCCTTCCACTGATTCATATCAACCCTTCACAATCCAAGCACAACAAAATCGAGGGGGAGAAAAAAGTGGTACACGGAAGGAATGGTGACAAAAGGACAAAGCTAGGGATGATGATGATGATGATGATGATGATGGCACAAAAATAAGTGACTCTCAAACCTTCTCATGATAAGTCTACAAAATTCGAAATTTAAATTTCAACGTTACGAAATTGTTGAAAATCTAGCGAAATATCCCTTTAGTGGGTAGCCACCAGGTGCAACCATAAGTACATAATAATAATAATAATAATAAAAATAATAATAATAATAATAATAATGTGGCACCGTGGCAGAGTGGGTTAGGTCGTCAATTGACCGGTTAAGCAACATTGGGGCTGGGCAGTCGTTGGATGGGTGACCGCTCTCCTCGGCGTTGATTCCTTGGGAAAGGATCGTTACCATAATTTCCTAAGTCAACTCAGCTGTAAATGAGTACCTATTCCTGATGGGGTAGGGTCCAGCTATGGGTTAAATAGCAAAACTCAGCAATGATGGAAAGAAATTAAGAATTAAACGACAACGCCGTAGATGGAACCTCTGGCAACAGAGGAGCTTCGTCCGGCTGGCAACAAGTGGTTCGATTTTAGGAGAGACAGTAAAATAATACTTAAATAGTAAAGTAATATTCAAGGAAAAAGGGACCGCTGAAAAAGAGTGGGTGTGGAGCCATAGCACGAAAATACGAATGTGATCGAGAGATGAGGTTAATATATGTAAACAAGTAAAAACTGCGCAGAATGCGTATAATGATATATAAGCCGTGGCTCATGAAGCTTTCAACTACGGCCCAGTGGTGGCCTGTCCTATAGCGTTGCCAGATGCACAATCATGGCTAACTTTAACCTTTAATAAAATAAAAACTATTATGGTTAAAGGGGTGAAATTTGGTATGTTTGATGATTAGACGGTGGATTATCAGCATACCAAGTTGTAGCCCTCTAGTCTCAGTACTCTTTAAGATCTGAAGGACATAAAAAGTGCGGATGGACAGACAAATAGCCATCTCAATAGTTTTCTTTTACAGAAAATTATAACAAAAACTATACCTGGCACCCAAAGTTAAATAAACCCTCTTTAATTACCATTCCTTGCATAGGAAGAGGATTGGAGCTTCCTAACACACCGTTTTCTTACTGTCATCTCTCTTGCCATCATTACCTGTTCTCCCTTTCTACAACACAAGGTCACTTTCGCTCTCCAAATCGACATCTAATCATAAAACCACATTATTTCCGGCTACTGTAGCACACTTCTGGTAATCAATATTCTAAAAGTTCACAAACGTGATAACTTTGTAATTCTGAGGCTGCCAGCCTCTAAAATTACCCCCACAAAGGTTGAACACACCCTTTGAATACGGCACTGACATCATAAGACATATCCACCAACATGCAGACTTACAATCTTTGAGTAAGTACTTGAATACCTCAGCATCAATTTCCGACTCACCACGGCATGTACTTTGGGTTTTATTATGGAGTACTTTGAAACTATTGTCATAAATGCAATAAAACCCAAATACATGCTGTGATAGAGATAATGTAGATGATATTCTAACATTTAGGGATAATAAATGGGCAATTCCTACGAATTCCTTTCGAAATTAAACGCATTAGACCCCAGCATCAAATTTAATGTTGAATGGAAAACAGACAACAGAATTCCTTTTCTTGATGTTTTAATAATTAGAGACACGACAGAATACATTTTCACCATACACAGAAAACCAACATTCTCACTTTCATACATTCATCACTTTAGCTATCATGACATTTCATTCAAAATAGGCATAGCCAGCAACTTGTTCTTAAGAACCTCAAGACATTGTTCCCCAGGATTCCTGGAAAAGGAATATGAACTAATTTGTAAGCAGCTTTTGTCTTTAAGGTATCCTGACGTATAACTGAGAAAGCGATTCATAAAGCAAATGTAATTTTCTACTGACCCCTCAAGACAAGATCAGAGACACCAACAACAATAAAATAAAAACCCCACCCTTGGACAGGATTAAGAAGGTGACCTAGACCCTTGGAAAATCTAACCCTTTTGCTTTTCCCTACCCAAATACCCTAGACAAATCCCTGATTAACGTCCAACAAAAGACAATCCCCAAAGACACAGGAGTATACGAGATCCCATGCCTGAACTGCAACCAATCTTACATCGGTTTTACAGGAAAATCGCTTCACCAGAGATTATCACAACATCAACGGTCAGTTAGGTATGGACAACAGAGCTCAGCTAATTTTAACCATAACCATAACCACAGAATAAACTGGAATTTGTCATGTATAATTTATAGCAACAAATGTCGGCAAAAAAGCCAGATGACAGAGTCAGCCTTGATTAAACAAAGACAGGTAATGAACATCTCACTGGGTGCCTGGGATTCAGGTAACATAGATAAAATCTTCCTTAAGGCAACACTTACGAAAATTAAAGAGGAATTATCAGTGGGGGTGACTTAAACCAGCTACCTTTTCTGTAAATTTTCTCATTTATGACCTACCTGAAGAGAGAGACAGCAGTCTCTGAAATATACTACTTACTTTCTATATTTTGGCGTTTTTATGGGTTACTTTTGCTAGATGGAATTTTGTTGTAACAGAACATTTTTACCATTCTTATATATATAAGTACAACAATAAAAAAAAATATCTGTACGATACTAGGTTTGGATAATGAAAGCAGAGAACAACCATATGATTTCTAATGGAAGTAAAGGCATAATGTAAAATAGAATCAAAACTCGAATAATTTGTGAATAAATCATTGCACAAGATGCAGGAATTCATAAAAATGAAAATTCAAAGTATCTAATATATAGTTCACTTATATACAATGGAAAACTTTTAAGAAGTGGTACATTAAAACAAAGAAATGATAACTACTGAAATTATGACTTAAACAGACTACAGAAAATAATTATGCAGCCTTAATGAGTTCAAAGTTAATGCAACAAGTCTATTAGTTACATAAAACTGAATATTTTCTTTTGATTTGAAAATATTTTATGATCATTCTAAATGTCGGTGCATACACTTACTTGGACGCGATTCGTTCTGTGAATACTTTCGTTACACAAAATTAACGCAATGAGACAGTAAGGATGACCAAGCTTTACTTTCAAAGTAAAGCATGGCAAGATTCCCGCCGAGAGTTTTCCAACATTATTAGTGCAGTGGGTGCATGAATTCAAATCTTAGTATTCTCCCCCAAAACGATCAAGAAAGGCGCGGAGTAACACGTAGACAATTATACAAAAGACACGCAAATAAAAAAAATTGTTGAGAACAGATAACCAAGTGCTCTGAATAGTAGTATTGAATTGAACTGAATACTGAATTTAAGCCAAAGGCCATGCATTGGGACCTGTAAGGCCATTCAGAGCTGAAACAGAAATGGACAGTAAAACGTTTGAAAAACAGGAGGAAAACCTCGCACTTCCACTATGAATCAATTGATAGGAGAGCGTGGAAAGTAAGATGAAAGAAAGAGAAAATGAAAGGAGGTACAGTAAAAGGAACGAAAGAGGTTGCAGCTAGGGCCAGAGGGAACGTTGCAAAGAACCGTAAGTAATGCCTACAGTTCACCGCATGACGTGCCTGACGGCACTAGCCGCCCCTCCCTCCCTCCGGAGCTGAATATTTAGTACCCGATAATAAAGGCAAACCCATTTTAAAGAGGAGCATTAAGAGGAAATGACACAACTTAACTTGTATTTAAAACAGAAGATAGCAAGTTCAGGAAGTATTAGCTGTAGAATGGCAATTCATAGTCTGCGAAGCACTGACACAAAAATTATAAGTAGTCTCAGAAAAAAAAACAACCTGAAAAGGATGGGAGGGGAGGGAGAGGGAGAGGGGGAGGGAGTGAGGGCGTTCCAGGAGCATTACGCTGACTCAAAGGAAAAGTGGCACCCAAGTTTCGTAACTGTTTTGACGGGGTGGGGGAAGGGGTGAAAACAGGAAATTCTTCGTAAGTTTTCCAATTAACTCTTCCAGGATTAGCACCCTAGGTGAGAAAAACATATATAATCAGTTTCATTTTTAATGTGCGGTCCTAAAGCAAGGATGTTATGAAAACGAACTCTAGCAAAAGATTATCTTTCATCGCTTAAAGATAATTCCCCAGCTGGAAAACATTAAAATCTCTAATGACATTAGGCAACTGCATTTATTTGCTATAATAGGAATATGGATTAATTCATTTGAAAAATGATAGTTTCACTAAGGATTATTCGTTTTTATTTCATGATTATCTCAATCTTCACTTCTCAGTATTTCTCCATAGCGTATCCGTCTCTCATTTTATCAACATCTTTCTGATACAACTTGCTACAAGAAATATAATTCAATAGATAACTACGATATGCTTCTCCTACAACTTTTTCCGTGGGAACCACTGAAGCATAAATTACACTTGAGAAAGAGAATCACAGTCTTACAGTCACAGCATTGCTTTAAAGAACAGCTGATAGTCTCTTTGCCATCACGAGGCTGCTCGAAGACTGGAAATTAATGGAATATACATTGAGATGAAGTGCCCCTAAAATTGAATTTTGTTTTCTCGACTTCGTTAGCAGATTATGAAACAGTAGGATAACGCGCTAAATTGTTCATGAGCTTAATTTCATTCACTATTTGGCGGAGAGCGAAGGTGTCAATAAAAAAAAAAAACATATAAATGGGAATTTTTTAATTTTTTAATACAATTACTGACATATAATAGAACCGTTCCCATCCAGGTTTACTCATTCACAAATTGACATGTAAGAAACACTCCACTGTTGGGCGTCCTATTTTTCGAGGTTACGAGACCATGGAAATGTCCGCTGATATCACAAGTGACCAGAACATTTTCATTCTTGAGTTATCACCAGATCGATTTTGAAAGATTTAAAATTCTTATTCAACCTTAACAATCCGTGCAGTTTTGCCGATTAACAATAATAAAAAGGCTACAGCAATACAAAATCCGTTCGCAAATTGTCTGTGTGTAGTTTGGTGTGCCTGCGAATGTATTAGTTTAAAAACACAAAAGTCTTACATTTCTTCTCAATAAAAAGAGACAAAAGGAGACCGCGGAAAACAAGAACTGATAAAACTTTTGTAATACAAGAGAGGACGAAGAGTATAATCGAAGTATGCCGAGGTTACTTTTTCGCAATATTAAAACATTTTCATATATATATATATATATATATATATATATATATATATATTATATATATATATATATATATATATATACATTTCTTCTGAATAAAAGGAGACAAAAGAGATCGCGGAAAACAAGGACTGATAAAACTTTTGTAATACAAGAGAGGACGAAGAGTATAATCAAAGTATGCCGAGGTTACTTTTTCGCAATATTAAAAGCATTTTTCATATACATATATATATATATATATATATATATATATATATATATATATATATATATATATATATATATAAGAGAGAGAGAGAGAGAGAGAACTAGTATCGCTCTCAACCTCTATAAAATAAAGCAAATCTATAGTACTTGTTACCTACAAAAACCTAGTATGCAAGTATTATGAAGACCATGAAAGACACGAAGTCTCTCTCTCTCTCTCTCTCTCTCTCTCTCTCTCTTCTCTCTCTTCTCCTCTCTCTCTCTCTCTCTCTTCATGTACAGAATCCTAATGCATTGGCCGGTATCAGCCAAGAACGACTCTTGCAAATTTGAGAAACAAAGCGAAAGGAGTGTGGTAACCAGTTTGAGAATGTGGCTCTGGGGAAGATTATAGCAAAGGTAAAGATGAAATTAAAAGTGTTAAATTGAAAATAAAAGAGTAAAAGCTGGAGCAATAAACCAAATATCTACACAGAATCAAAAAGAACACGTTCTTAGGAAACGTAGTGCCACCTTCCCTCCTTTTAACATGGATGGCTTAAGCTAACTTAGAATGTAGCGCAGGCTGACGAGGAAGCTTATCATGAAGCTCAAGTAACATACCATTTAAACCAAGATGCGTAGTAAACCTTTTAGACAAGCGTCGTGATCTAGTCCCATCTCCACCCCCAAAATAACCAAAACGAAAATGTTACAATTCAGGATGTCCCAGTTGTTTCTAATTATTTGTCAAAATATCAAAGGCATTATTGCACTTTAGTTTAATAATCTTACTGTCAAAATATAAGAGTTAATGCTATATATACATATAATCTTGCTCGTAAAAACATACATCATGGTAAGACTCACACCGATCATTTCCCTCAAATCAACATCTAAAATATTTCAGGAAAACTTCTGGAAAGTGTATATGAGAAACAGACCGGGTAATACGCTGAAGCAAATGTGACATAGCAGTTTTTACCTGACTAATCAATTTCTCAACAAAGGAAACGAAGTACAAGGAACTTTATGGACGGACAAAAAGCAAAACACTTGATGCCTATAATAATGCTAGTGTCAAAACATAATTTTCAAGACACTAAGCAGTACCATTTCTAAGAAATAATTTCTCTTGCATTAAAACAAATATAAAAAGTTGTCAAAACACTGCCTCTTGTACATACATTAATTAGAATGATTACTCTTATGGAAACACGGCCAAAATACCTCTCTCTGAATGCTTATGGAAAATTTACATCGCCCATACATTCTACAAAATTATTTTTTAAACATTTTTTCCCCGACAAATATTTCAGCATAATAGGTACACAAATTCTTTCCTCCACAATAAGTTTCTTTTCAGTGCATAGAACTGCCAAAGCCATTCGTTTAACGATAAATAATCCAAAGAAAAATATAGTTATATGTTTCACAAAAAGGACGTGTATATTAATTCTGAATAAACACAAAGTGACGGGAAGTTGAGGTAAAGTTCCTGAGAATGTGGTTGTGGAGGAGAGAGATAGTATAGGTTAAGATGGGAATAAAAGTACTAAATATAAATAAAAAAGATGAAATGAAAAAACAATAAATTAAATATTTTTACAATGCCTGAAAAGAGTATCTGAGAAGCACAGACATAGCGCACCACCTCAACTCCTTTGAATATGAATGGCCTAAGATAACTTAAAATTTGCCCTAAGCTATGAAGGAAGACTTATCATATAACTCAACTGACTTTCTAGCAAACCAAGAAGATATGTACACCTTTAAGAGAAGCGTTGCGATCTTTTGATTTTGTCGAAATTTGCCCTTCCCAAAAAGATAGCTCAAAAGGAAAAGGTTATTTTTATATAATAATTTATTTTAATAACTAGCCAAAAATTTCCAAGGCACCATTAGACTTTAGTTTGAGTATTCGTCTGAAAAAAAGATCGTATTGCTTATTTAGTTCTGCCCGGAAAAAAACATGTAGTGGTAAAGCTCCTATGTAAACTTAATAAATATTTCAGGTCAACTGATGGAAATTCTATACAGAAACTGACTATACTCTGTTTTTTTCCATCTGTCCAGCCGTCTGTGGTGGTCGCGCATGGTAACACTGCGTCTCGGGCTTTAAATGGTTACGCTATGCGTAAGTTTTAGGTTAATAAAAGGGTAATCTGGGTGGACATTTGCAAGTGAAAAGTGTTTTAATAATTTACTGTATGCGAATTACACCGTTAATGTTCGAAATAGGATATTATTTAAAGCCCTGGGATGCAGTGTTACCATGCGCAAACACCACAGGCGGATGGACAGATGGAAAAAACAGAGTATAGATACAGCGGCGATGCAAATATCACATTAACACAGACTATCCATAAAAAGTATTTTATGGACAAACAAACAGCAAAACACTTGATAGCTATTGTGATGCTAGTGACAAAACAATTTTACATTATAATAGGTTACATTCCTTTAACTGAGAGAAATATCGTGGAAAAATAATGCCCAACGAACAT
>NC_087202.1:61023503-61051003 GCF_015104395.2 Macrobrachium nipponense | reverse complement strand
GCCGTGAGTAGTATGACTCTTGACCTTTATTCCTCATTCGGTCAGACATCTGGCTAGTTGGGCATAACTCCAGGACATGCCCGTTTAATATGACGTCTGTCTGTCTTACGAAAAATTTACTTTTTTAAGGTAATGGGCTACAGAAGTAAATTATACTTCTATATAAGGGTTTTTGATGGTTAGGAATCCATGTATATATCTTCTTCTTCTTCCCAGCTTGTTCCCATTTTTATATGGGGTCGCCGTTTCGGATGAGCCGTTTCCATCTATTTCTATCCTAGTATATATATATATATATATATATATATATATATATATATATATATATATATATATCACATATATATATACTATATATATACGTACATGCTCTCATAACCGAGTCTAAAGTTCCTGTTATGAGAGTTGGATTTCTCCCAGTGATTCCACAACCTGTCACTGAATATGATACAGTTCACAAGGACACTCGTCAATTTTCAGTGTGCAACACCAATTGGGCCAGCCTATTCTACCACTGTTCTATGATGAATGTGTTTTCCAAACAGTTGCAGATATTGTGATGCATGACCCAAATGCTTTCAATGACATATTTCTCACGATGGGTAAGTTCCTCTACTCCAAAATTCTGTTGCGTTTTGCTGGACGACTTCTCTTGCTAGAAAGTCGTTCTGCAGCAGAATTTAATATTGCGAGTGCTAAGGCTAGCGAGCTGCAAGAGAGCTACTTGAAGTTTACGGCAGAATGTGAAGCCAGATCAGGTCTCTGTAGTTATTTGGGTATATTTCAGTCCATTGTACATGTCATAAAACAACTAATTACTGCTGACCGTGATGGGAACTGGTTACTACATGAAGATATTGAGAGCTTTTGATTGCATCAACTACTTAAGATATGCCTCTTGGTACCTTCAAAGGATCGAGGTTCTTGAAGTAGAACAGTCCTTGTTATTCCAGCACTTCATGATTGGGAAAGTTTGTAGTCAAGGACAGGGAGAGTGGCAAGTTTTGTGCAGTCGCACCTGATATGAAGCTGGAGCAGTCCATTAACAGATCTGAGAAAAGCCCAGGTAGACTGCCATTGTCGGTAGTTCAGGTGATAGGTCCATAGTGGCTGAGTTTGAGCTTCTCGTTCATGAAATTTCAGGAATCTCTAACCGCCTTAATTTTCTCACAAATGCAGGGGTTATGACACATTTAGAGGCAAATGGTGTCCATCATGAGCTTATATGGCCATAAAGGAATGGAGTTTGATATAAATGTATCAAAGTTACTGGACTTTATTCTTCAAAGAGAGAACCCCTGTGATGTCAAGGTTTTTGTTCCATTGCACAACATTGTCACCAAAGAGATTGTTAATCCCATGGTACAGGAACCACTTCTCAGTGCTTTGAAAAATGATCAGAAACAATATCAGGCATACAGCTTGTGGCTGAACTTGAGCAACACCTGACAACAGAGCACTACAATCAGTTCACCTGGCAGTCACCAATGAAGACTCATGTTTTACTGGATTTTATGTCTAAAATTGACCAGTACAGGGATCTTACACATTTCATGAGCATTGGTGAAATTATTCATACTGTCATGCAGTCTACAAAAAAAATGCCTGCAACTCAGAGATCATTCAAATAAATGTTGACAGCTATAATAATTTTCCATCAAGGAAGGTGAGCGTATGAGAAGAGGTGGTAAATCTGGGGTGGTTGATTTGATCAGTATTAATGAGGAAGTGCCGATTCCTAAGCAAGTAGACAAGTATTGGTCCTGTGGAAAGAATAAGGAGCAACTGCTAAGGTTGGTCAGTAAGATGGTGTCACGATACATGCAACATGTGGTAATCAGTGGTATGGTAAGAGATGGTGAAGTGATTATAGCTAATGTGGTAGAGAACAGTAATGTTTCCGATATTCCAGAGATGTCTAATTGGCACGAAGAGGCTGACTGCCGCATCATCCCACACATTGAATGGAGTGTCAGTAGAGGGTGTCAACGTGCTGTGAGAATTTCAAATGACACAGACAGTGTTGCTCTAATTCTGCGTTATGTGCATCACTTCATTGACAATGGCCTCCAAGAACTGTGGGTTCAGTTTGGGACTGGTGATAGAAGACATATGATCCCACTTCACATAATTTCCAAAAAACTTGGTGGGCCACGATGTCTTTCATTACTGAAAGCTCATGTGCTCCTGGTTATGACTCCATGCAGCATTAGCGAGCAGTCCTACCCAACTACTGGGGAACTTTGCAAGGACTGATGTATCGTTTGATGAGGATCTGCATATGGCTAAAAGATTCTTAGTACGAGCATGGGCAGAGGCAAGATCAGAGAAATGCTGCCTCTAACATCAAGTACTACTCATGGGCACTTATACCCATAAATAGTTTGGAGGGGGAAAGACAAAGTGACCATCTCCTACTGTTGAAATTCCTAAGGACACTTCCGGATGACAAGTTAGTTAGTTACCTGCCAGTGCACTAGCAAATGGGAAACAAAATGTTGCCGTTACAAAGCTGCCAGTATTTCCTGTGTAAAATACTGCCACAAAGACAGTAGTGACTGTAAAAACAGTGAGGCATGTGCATCTGATGATGGCAACGATTTATAATGAGCTGGCTTTATCCTAAGACAGAAGCTGATCGATTATACCTAATTTAATACTGACTGAAACAGAAATGGATTACAATTTTCTTTTCAGCATATGTCACAAAGTTTCCTTTGGAGTTCAGTTAAACTTGTATTGCAATTTGTAAAAAAGTGTGTGGATATCATATTACTCATTGCATGAAGTGTCTTTCTCACTCCAAATATAAGGCATTTCTATAGATTAAACTCATAGGTACATCGATCATTAAAAACATAGAAGTAGGCGAATTTCTCTTGTCAATGCTTCATTTGTAGTTGTGCATCAACATTGTTTTAAAAGTCTTCAAAAATCAATGCACATGATATTACCTGTCCTTGACAAACGCCAAATATCTTTCAAACTGTCATAGTAATTCCAAAAATAAAATCCGTGCATTCTAGACATGTATTGCGTTAGCCAGTAGTTACTATCTTCGGTTTGTGGGTTAATGACAACTCAAACTCTAAAACTAAGGTAATAAATGGATTCCTCAACATTGAAAATCCCCATGTAGAAGCATAATTTACTTATGTAACCAATTACCTAAAAAAAGTTTTTTTTTTCAGTATGACCAACAGACGCCATATTTAAATGGGCTTGTACTGGAGTTATGCCCAACTAGCCAGATGTCTGACCGAATGAGGAATAAATTTCAATGGTCATACTACTCACAGCAATT
Organism: Macrobrachium nipponense; assembly: GCF_015104395.2. Classification (NCBI taxonomy): domain Eukaryota; kingdom Metazoa; phylum Arthropoda; class Malacostraca; order Decapoda; family Palaemonidae; genus Macrobrachium; species Macrobrachium nipponense. The sequence continues at coordinate 61,047,699 of NC_087202.1, read as the reverse complement.
GTAAGTTAGTGCATATTGGTGGTGCTGTTCAGTGAACCTGGTTGCTCTCGGCAGAAAAATGGGATCACGGATCAATCGTAAATCTGATAGATCTCTATCAAAATACAATTTATGAAAAAGTGACTAACGAGAGACCATCAGTCGATGGTCCAAGTCATAACTGCTATATTTGGGAAACAATCCTACCACCATTGATGAAATTCGAGTCGGTCTACTACAGGAGGATAAGAACACCCACAAAAAATAAATACGTTAATAAATAAATAAATTACAGCCTTTGTTTATGACAGGAATATCAATAAACCTTACGCCAAACAACATAGCTTTACATCATACACATGGTCCAGGAACCGAGGACAACAAACAAATTTCTACCCATAGACGCTATTCATCAGGGGCACAACGTCACAAAAAGCAGACAACGAAATTCCAATATATAAATGTCACGTAACGCACACATTTCTCCGGGGAAAACTTCTCAAAATACCAAGCACAACTCTAAATTAGCGAGAACAAACGTGCTGGGATTAAAGATTCCAGAGGACTTGGATTAAAAGGAACATAGATTTATATAGAGTAATGTTGAAGGTTGGAGGGGAATACCCTGGAGACACAAGAGGAGGTAACGAAACCCACAGATTCTGACTGCAGAAAATAAATAACCGGAATACTATGGATGTGCTACCATATCAACAAAGACCATAAAAGAGATACTTGTAATTAATAAAATTTCTGGTATTGGATTAGTCCTATAATGAATAAAATTCTGGAAATACTAAAATGCTGAGTAATGTAATAATGAATTCCATTAATACAAAGAAACAATCTTGTAGACGAAAAAGTAATAATGATTATACGGCCATAGATTGAGATAAGAGCCAAATAATGTAATATTATGTAAATACCAATTGTAATAAACTTAAGTATTAAGAAGTTACATACCAAATTATTATATAATAGTTAACAGTTATGAAACAACTGTCTCCGAAGCTGTAGACTTAAAATATGTTTCAAACGCATGAACTTTAATGCAAAAATTTCTAGCTAGATTTTTAGCGCAATCGTGCCATTGGTGGTTTGGAAAAAAGCGAAATGCATTTATTGTACATTCCTGAAGGTTGTATAACGCCTAAGAACAAATTACTATCGTAGAAAATGTAAGCTTGCCGAAACATTTGGGGTGGAGGAGTTGAGAAAGGAACAGCCGGCGAGTTGTCGTCTGCACACACCGTCATCATCAATCGGCTTAGAATCGGCTATCGAGCAGCTGGCTCACTGTCGTCGATTTCACCTATTTCAGCCATGGCCACAAGAGACGATATGGGACAAAGCAGAGATGTAGGCACTTCAAACACCAGGCATATACATGCTGCTGGCAGTAGGCTTACCAGTCAGTGCCGTAATATAATAATGGATGTTTTTCAATATTTCACTTCACAGACCCCTGGCAAGACAATGAAAGAAATCATTAAGGCGACAGCAACAGCAACTCAAGTTTCAGAGAGAACCATCTATCGCTTAAAATCTGAGACGGTATGATTCATTCACCCTTGCCCCGGAAAAGGAAATCGACTGTTGCTGATCATCTTGATAGTTTCGACAGAGAATGTGTAAGGAGAGAGATCCTATCCTTTTATGAAAGAGGAGACCTTCCTACATTAGCAAATTTGTTGGCAAAAGTTTGGGAACCTCCAACTAATTTTACTGGCTCGAGAAGTTCCCTCGACAAAATATCAGGAATCTTGGTTTTAGGTACAAGAAAGTCACAAACGGAAGAAAGATACTCATGGAGAGACAGGACATCATTGTAACAAGGAACAAGTATTTTAGAGAACTGAAAAGAAATCGAGAGAGTCCAAACCCAAGACCGGAGGTATTCGTGGACGAGACTTGGGTGGACCAGAACATCACCTTCGAAAAGTGCTGGACTAATGAAGATGGATCAGTAGGACCGAAAACGAAGTCATGGAGAGGCTACAGGTTTATAATAGTAAATGCAGGAAGTGATGAGGGTTTTGTACCGGGAGCATTGCTTATGTTCAAATAAAAAAAACGGAGATGTTCAAATAAAAAAAACGGATCAAAGGGTGATTACCATGACTCGATGGATAACGAGAGGTTCAAAATGTGGTTAGAACAACAACTTCTTCCTAATATCAAGAAGGAGTCCCTTATCATAATCGATAATACTCCTTACCACTTTAAAATAATCAACAAGGTCCCGACAAGTAGCAACAGAAAAGCCCAAATCATAAACTGGTTGGTTCTAAATAACACTGACCATGACCCTTCTGTTACAAAACTCGAACTTCTTCAGATCTGCCAGCGCCACAAGGAAATTCAAACGTACGAAATAGATTAAATTGCTGCTCACTATGGCCATAAAGTGCTTCGTCTACCTCCCTATCACTGTATTTTCAACCCTATCGAACTTATCTGGGCCCAAGTGAAGACAAATAAAAAAACGTAATTCTAATAGCGACCAGTCTCTGAAAATCGTAGAAAATATTACAAAAGAAGCAGTTGATCACGTGACGCCATAGCACTGGCAAAATGCTATAGAGCATGTCAAGAGAATCGAAGAAGTGTATCATGCCAAAGATTCAGCATTTGATAAGTTACTTGATGAGCTTGCAATTGACTTGAATGATAGCACTACTGATGACAGAAGTGATGAAGATGCTCTGGCATGACTAAAATTCTAGCTCTATTTCAATTGTTATAGATACTTTTGTTAACATGATTCTGATGATACTTTATTATCATCCATGACCCTGAATACTGTTTATATAATTCTGACGCCTTTAATTGATGTATTATTATTACTACTGTTATCAATATTTAGTTGTTGTTTACTTTGTTGTGACTCTTACTGTTTTTATAATTTTTAATATTATTATTGACTTTTCTCTTCATTAATGCCATTATTACCTAATACAGCTACTGTATTATTAAAATGAACAGATATGAAAATATATTTGAAATTTAAGTTCAACAGAAAAATTAACATTCTCAAATATAAGGGCTCAGCTCTTATTATTCATGAGGAGTCTTATGAGTTACAAAATATAATATAATTAAGGCCTATCTAAAAATACGATGGACGCCAGGTAAAGAAAAACTACTGTAATAGGACATAATTGAAAATTTCTAGTTGAGGAACAGTCAATTTACTGTCATTTTATATAGAGAGTAGCACACCAGCCAGGAAATGGTATGAATAAATTCATTGTATGTAATTTGCCTTTATACATATCCTAAAACATTAATGACATTCCGTGAGCAGTACTTTTGAAATGCAAAACATTAACATTATGAAATATAAACATCTTTATTATTTTATGAAGACAAGAACGCCACAACCCGAATTTGAACCTCCCGCTGAGAGTACGTCAACTTTCTGTCAACCCCGAGGCTGTTCCTCCCACAACTCCTCCACCCCAAATTTTCTGATAAGCTTACATTTCTACGATAGCATTTTGTTCTTAGGCGTTATACAACATCAGCAATGTACAATAAATATATTTTTCTTTTTCAAACAGCCAATGGCATGATTGCGCTAAAAATCTAGCTAGAAATTTAAACATTAAAGTTCATGCGTTTGAAATATATTTCAAGTCTATAGCTTCGGAGAGCGTTGTTTCATAACTGTTAACTATTATATAATAATTTGGTATGTAACTTCTTAATACTTAAGTTTATTACAACTGGTATTTACATAACATTACATAATTTGGCTCTTATCTTAATCTATGGCCGTATAATCACAATTCTGTTCTTAGGCGTTATACAACATCAGCAATGTACAATAAATATATTTTTCTTTTTCAAACAGCCAATGGCATGATTGTGCTAAAAATCTAGCTAGAAATTTAAACATTAAAGTTCATGCGTTTGAAATATATTTCAAGTCTATAGCTTCGGAGAGTGTTGTTTCATAACTGTTAACTATTATATAATAATTTGCTATGTAACTTCTTAATACTTAAGTTTATTACAACTGGTATTTACATAACATTACATAATTTGGCTCTTATCTTAATCTATGGCCGTATAATCACAATTCTGAAACAGTGTAAAAACAAAACTGAGAGATTCGGACAACACATTCATCCAATCAGCGACAAGCAGCTAAGTGCAAGTTTGCCAAGTTTAAAAAAATTGACTTAGTTCATCAAGCCCCGTCGAAGACACCACTCACGGTCAAACCTCAACTGTCAGGTTTGTCGATCCGGCTTGACTGCCGGGCTTGATCAGATCTGACTTGACTAAAAAACACCCCACCCCTATTCAAACTTGCTTAAACCCCGCCCATTTCGATCGGGCATGACAAATCCCACCTGACTTGAGTGGAATATTATAAGCCATCCAGAATCATATAAATGTATAATTATTTACTCCTGTCAAGGATCATAAGTTTTTTTTTATTCTACAAAGAATGTACCCAGGCGACCTTGGCCACTTGGTGCAAGCAATGAATCTTTGTACTGTGATGTAACCTGTTGTATTTATCCTCAGGTGAAGCACAATCTGCGAGTATATATAAAAAAGCTACGAAACATTGAAAAATACTTTTATTCTCTCTCTCTCTCTCTCTCTCTCTCTCTCTCTCTCTCTCTCTCTCTCTTAATATCTGAATACCTTTGCATGGACAGATGTGGTCTGAAAGGTAAGCACTACACCAACTTCGCATTTTATCTTAGTGATTCGTATTCAAGAAGAATGTTCTGTAGTGAAGCTCCACATCTCAAAATATACATCGTTAGGGTGCGTCCACACGGTCGAACGATGTCCGACGGACAAACATTGTTACCATATCATGGGCGAAGCAGGATGACGTCATAAGCGTTAAAACGATGGAAATAGGTTCTGGCAATAAACAGTGGCACCAGATGAGGTTGCATACCAGTGTTCTTGCTACGCTCACAAGGCGAAGACCGGCAGACAATTGTTAATTGGTAACAATGTTTGTCCGTTGGACACTGTTCGACCATGTGGACGCACCTTTACATGAACGCTCGTGTATACTACTGCGAGACAGAATAGAATGGGAAATAAAACTGAAATTGTTGTCTAAACCGGGAAGAGAGGTTGACCATGACTACGTCCATTTAATAAGCCGTGCTTTACCCCTTACTTGTGTTTTCATTTATATTACTTTCGTAAACTCTGTAATATCGTCTGATATAGACTCAAATAATTTTATTTAATATTATCCTTAAGTGTCATTATCAAAGGCAGTAGGATAAAAGCTGCATGGGGGAAGTGGAGAAAGATAGCTAGAGTAGTATGTGATAAAAAAATGTCAATGAAGCTAAAAGTCAAGATATATAACACTGTAATAACACCACCGTTAATGTATGGAGCAGAAACATGGGCTCTAAGAAGAAAAGAGGAAGTAAAGATTCAGAGAACAGAGATGAGAATGCTGAGTAGATTATGGGAGCATTGCTGTTTGAGAGATTAGAAAATGATGAAATAAGACGAAGGGAAGGCTTAGTGAAGATTACAGAAGTGATAAGAGTGTCACGATTGAGATGGTATGGCAGTGGCAGATCTAAAAATCTCTCATGTATGTATATAATATATATAATATAATCCTAATATAATATAATATATATATATATATATATATTATATATATCTATATATATATATATATATATATACACACACACACATATATATATATATATATATATATATATATATATATATATATATATATATATATATGTGTGTATAATATATATATATATATATATATATATATATATATATATATATATATATATATATATATATATATATATATATATATTACGGTTTTTAATCTCCTCGTCATCCCAGTATCATTAATTTTTAGTTATTTGCTAGAAGAGCAGCCATTTTTACCCCCACCTTTAAAGCATTGGGGAGATTGGCATGTCCGGTCTGGGGGGAAAATAATCCGTTAACAACTAGACCTAGTGTATAGGGTAAGAAGGGCAGGTTGCAGGGGTTATGTAGGCTTCTTGGTGGGCTTTAGGTACTCCTACCTTTAGACCACTTTTCCCACAAATCAGCTGGCTGTGTTTTTGCATCTTTCCAGACAATGCCGTAGGCAGTGTGTGATCCCAGGCTGCTTGGAAATGCCCTGATTCGCCCTCAGTCGACGCCAGCGTCTGTTATCGGGCAGATATGCTTGCCTCTGACTTGAGTTCAGTCCCTTTGTTTCGTCGTCGCTGGTTGGAGCCCTCCTCAGACATCACGATACATGTGCAAGCCACTAAGGACTACAGGTACGTCTCAAAAGTGCAAAATCCAACCAGTCCTATTCCTTCAAGACGAATCTTGCTATTTCAATTTCCAAATTTTCCTTTTATAACTTCTCTACTGAACGTCCTTTGTCCACCATCGCAGCACGTGCTACCCCTGTGGCCTGTCCAAGATTAAGTAGTCATTGAACTTTTCATTTAAGCACTAGAGTTCCTCCTCTTGTGTGTGATTAAATATGAACACCCTCCATAGTGATTAGCTGAGATATTATGCAAGAAGTCTTTAGTTTATGTTGTGTGTAATTTGGGAATTCATTACCAGATTGCTGAGTCCATGCTCCATCTCCTCGCAAGCGCTTGTATTACCTGAATTCATAAATTTGGAAACCAGCATTGCAGTAGATGCTGATTTCGGCCAGTTCTTCCATTTTGTGAAAGATAAGAGTGTTCCAGACAGGTCACGGCCTCCCCCACATGGCACACCTGCCTTGCATTTATCTCAGGCCATTCAACGCTTGTAAATAAATGTAAATTAGATGAATCCACTGGGTTTCCAATGGCGACCTTGCATTCCCTTTAACAATCATCCAAGTTAAGTCATAAGCTCTCCATTTTCCCATATTTCCTCTTTTTTTACCCTTATGTTTTGGACAAATGCCATATCTAACGTCCCGGGACACGTGGAGGGCATCACCCGCCCGTCCCTGGACACCCAGGACAATTGGTGGGCCTCAACTGCCCGTCCCGGGACAATCATCGGACCTCGCCCGCCCGTTCCAGGACACACAGCGGGCCTAGCCCGCCCATCCCAGAACAAGTAGCGGGCCTCGCCTGTCCGTCCTGCTACACGTGGTGCGCCTTCCCTGTCCATCCCAGGACATGTGGCTGGCCTTGCCCGCTCATACCGGGACACCTGTCGGGCACCGCCTCCCATTCCTGGCCCATCTGACACTGTTGGGCCCCGCTCGCCCGTCACGGGACGCGTGCCGGGCCCTGCCCGCCCGTCCCGGGACAAATGGCGGGCCTCGCCCGCCCATCCCGGGACAAGTGGCAGGCCTCGCCCACTCGTTCCGGGACACGTGGCAGGTCTCGCCCTCCTGTCCTGGGACACCTGGCGGGCCTCACCCTCCCGTCCCGGGACACGTGGTGGGCCTGTCCCATCACATTGTTTTAAAACTGAAAATTTCCTAAAGATGATGAAAATTTGAATTCCATTTTCAAGTGTTCAGTCTCTGACTAATTAATTATGTAGTATAGTACAGGGTGTTTCGAAATTAGAGGACCCCCCCCCCCCCCCCGCACACTCCACAGAACATTTCTATAGCTATGGAATGCATCCGCCTACAGTTCCAGTGCCTGTTATTTAGCATAACACTGAACCGTCTTCTCTACCAGAGAGAGAGACCCGGTGCAGTGGTTTTCATCGAGACACAATAATCCATATTTAAGATATTTAATTATCTAAATAATTTTGTCTTGAGACCACTAAACTAAACAAAAACAAGCAAATGCTGGCACATTTCATAGCCATACAAACTGGCATTGTTAAGAACGCAGAAGTCTGTAGAAATAGTTATGTAGGGAATATATTACCTAGGAAAATCTACTAGTAGAGTTATGGTAGATGAAGGCGAAGGAGAGGTAGAGAGAGAGGTAGAAACTGAACGCAAAATAGGATGTTTGAAAAGTGAGACCCATAAAGCCAGCGCCTTCGACAAAACAAAATGTGATGAGGCAAGTTGTAACCTTGACCATTCAAGTGGGTGGTTACGATGGATCACGGCACCCACTAGGATTCGCCCAAGAGTGGGACCGGAATCAGTAGGCGTTCAAGTTCAACCAATTAAGAATAAATTGGGTGTTCTCCAGTTGAAAAGGAGGAGGAGTCTGATTTATCTTTATTTTCGATTACTTATTGGAAACAAACTAATGATGACATATGACAGGGAAACAGTTTTAATCTGTCCTTGGTCCTGAATCAAATATTGGTGCAAATACAGCAGAAGCTCAACTTCTCACTGCATAAAGGAAACATAATTTCAGGTCTATTTTAAATGTATTATGATGTAAACAGATATTAATATAGTAAATTCACATCACTGGTGCATCTAATGTCTAGGCCAGTCCCTTACGACGCTCCTGATTGGCTGTTGATAAGATAATTACTGGGCTGGAAACTCTCAGTCTATCTCAAGAGTTCACATAGACAGGATGTATGTTCAACCTCTCATGAGGGATACGTCTTTCAAAAGCATCCATCAGGAGAAGTGGAACATCCATCCTGCCTATGTGAATGCTCCAGCCCTGTCATTGGCTTATCAACAGCCAATCAGGAGCGTCATAAGGGACTGGCCTAGACATCAAATGCACGGCTGATGTGAATTTACTATAGATTGAATAATGTGCACTACTAATTTTACTTCAACATAAATGTCATAGATGACATGATAATGGATTGGCGATCTGGGAAGATAGAATGCTTAGTCCGCATAATTATGGTTGCCACTTGATCTTTACGAGTTTTGCAGAGATGCAGGTATATATAATAATAGAAGTTTCATTGTCTATGAAACGTGAGTTCCAAAGATATATTTTTGAAACTCTGGACATTACTTTTGTACATAGCAAATTAATTAAAAGCAAGAATTCTGGCATTGAAAATCCTTCGTTGAAAACACTGAGTATCGTACTTGTTTAGCGTACTACCTACTAGCAATAAAAACTGCATGCCCATAGGAGATTGTAGAGTTAATTGATCACTTGTTTACTGCACCTATTCGTAAGATATGATGATCATGAACTTCGCACAAAATAATGGGAGGTTAGAAAATATTTAAAAATTATATAAATTTTGTTATACTTAAGGTACATTACTAAAATATATATATATATATATATATATATATATATATATATATATATATATATTATATATATACATACATATAGATATATATATATGATATAGATATATGGTAAAAATGTTCTGTTACAACAGATTTACAGGAAAATCACTTCCCCAGAGATTTATACAACACAAACGGTCAGTTAGGTATGGACAAATGAACTCGTCTATTTTCAACCATATAAATGACATAACCATAGAATAAACTGGAATTTGTCACGTATAATTTATAGCAACAACTGCCGGAACAAGAGTCAAATGATGGAATCGGCCTTAATAAAAGAGAGGCAGGTAATGAACATCTCAAAAGGAGCATTGGATTCAGATTAAAGGAAGATTATCAGCGGGGATGACCTAAATTGGCTTACCTGTCGGTGAATCTCTTGGTATAAATACCACCTTTTCTGTAAACTTTTCTCATTCATCTACATGAAGAGGGAGACAGCAGTCTCAGAAATATAGTATTTTACTCTCTATATGTTGGTGTTTTTATGGGCCCCTTTTATTAGATATAGATATTTACATAGATATATAGAAATATATATACACACACACAAAAACACACACACACACACACACACATATATATATATATATATATATATATATATATATATATATATATATATATACATGTACATACATACATGCATGTATATACATATGTACACGCATACATATATATGTATCTACACATATATAAAAAAAGTATATATGCATATATATATATATATATATATATATATATATATATATATATATGCATGCATGTATATCATATATACACGCACATATATATATATATATATATATATATATATATAATATATATATATATATATATCTAATAAAAGGAGCCCATAAAAACACCAAAATGTAGAGAGAAAAGTACTATATTTCAGAGACTGCTGTCTCTCTCTTCAGGTATACCTGAAGAGAGAGACAGCAGTCTCTGAAATATAGTACTTTTTCTCTCTACATTTTGGTGTTTTTATGGGCTCCTTTTATTAGATGGAATTCTGTTGTTACAGAACACTTTTACCAGTCATATATATATATATATATATATAACATATATATAGAAAAATGTATATATACATATATATATGGATATATATATATAACATACATGCATGTATATACATATATACACGCATATATATATATATATATATATATATATATATAGTATGATATATATATATGTATGTATGTATATACACATATTTACATGTATATACATATTTATATTAATACTTATACATATATATATATATATATATATATATATATATATATATATATATATGTATATATATATATATATATATATATATATATATATATATTCATACATACATATATATATATATATATACATATATATATTCATACATATATATGCATCATACATATATATATATAGATATATATATATATATATATATATATATATATTATATACATACATATACATATACCTATATATGTGTATATAGCATATATATATCTTATATCTATTTATTTTAGTATATACAGAAAGTATACCATTATACCTTATATTTATTATATATAATATATAATCAATATCTATTATATCTATATATATAATCTATAATATATATCTATATTATTATATACCATACATAACATATGGGAAGTATTATTTTTTCCTTACATATTTGTCCCAGTTATTTTTACAGATAAGTTTATAATAAGCCTAACAGCATTTATGTATCAGTATATAACTCAATAAATCATATAGGAATTAATTTTATAATATATTAACAGATTAATTTATGTACATTAATCATATCACCGTCATATTATGATAAGAGTCTTATCTTTTATAATATTGTATTTGAATGAGAAAGTGTTTTAAAGCAAAAAAAATAATGCAATTTGTATATGATATATTTACATGAATGCGCCATGAAGAAATTGCTGTTGAAAATGCAGATGTGGAATCCGCATCCGCAAAAAAACTTGGATAGCTGCCCCGTAGACTTTATTCTGCATAGCAGACGAAAATTCCACACTTGACAACACTGCTACCATGTCTAGCTCACATGATTTTTCGACCCTCATATTACGTAAACCCCTGCTCCTCCCATCACGTTGAGATCTGTTGTAAGTTTAGGTGCCAAAAATAATACTATTTCATACGCGATTATCCGTACAAGTTGAGACCAGAACTAGTGTTGTACATAAGATTATTATTATCAGAAGACTAGGCTAGTGGCGTTCGGAACGTGGTACCTGGCATGAAGCCCGAACACCTACGTGAACGATCTTAGACCCATGGAAAGCATGCACACAATATTGCTACCGTCTGTATTTGGGGAGTTTAAGTCCGTCTGTATTACGTACCCATGAAACACCAGATCAGTGAGTTCAGATTAGAGTTGACAGTTAAGCGTAACTAACCAACTCCCCCATGTTACTAGCGTCAAACATAATGCGTTCCGTGAAACATACAACAGGAATCTTCATGATTAAAAAAACCACTTGAGCTCTCCAAACACCCTACCACACTAAGGTCTGCTTCACGTAACCATCCTCCACCCCGCTGTGGGTCTGGCGGATGACCTGAACATTATTCTGAAATTATATCTTCGTGGCAATAGGATAAAAGGACTAGAATTGACAGTGGAGTGGTAATAAATCTAACAGAAGCTATTAACTGGTCCCTTGGGTGTGGAAATTTTGGGAAACGTGGTATACTGAATGGGATATGGAAAGAATGGCATTTATCGGTCTTGACTAAGCCAAAAATTAATTCAAGGCTACAACCCCGGTGATTATTTAAACTATTAGTATATTGAACGGGAGAATCCACAAAATTATTTTATTAAGAAAGAGGGAAATAATGAAAGTTAAGCGTTAAATGAAAACTCCGAGGCCTAAGGTGAGTTACCTAAACAAGCTAGAGGAAAAGATGGCTTCGATGACTTTGGGGTTCCCAGAGCAACTGTTGACCTACATAACCTTCTGGCTACAAAAGATTATAACTAGGCAATGTCAAATGAGATATTCAAGCCCAAGTCTAATGTTGAGAATGATATTGCAGAAGAGACACATTTCACTTATTTTCACCACAGCGTTTCAAAATGTAATTGAAATATACAAATCCTTTGCATTAGGCATTACTCAAAATTAGTTTTAAAGCAGCATAGGCCTATGTTCCTTCATTAGGCTACCGGCAGCTATCCATACCTTTGTCCACTATATTTTCTATCTGGTTATGGACGTTTGTGATGATTTACAAGCAATGGAGGGAGAGAGAGAGAGAGAGAGAGAAACATTCCTTACGGTGAAATAATAGCCGAGAATGAAGTCCTAAAAATCAGTGTACGTGACCTCATCATGGCAACAAGCTGAACCTTTACTTTCTGTCTCTACTTCGTACATTACCCTAACTAATTCCTCTCATATTTCGTCTTTGATATTACTGTAAAAGACAGGAAAACTCACCAACGTAGGTACAGACGTAATAACAAAACCGGCAAAGACGAGCGGAAGTAAACAAACACACACTAACACACTACATTCTAGGAATCTTAACGCAAAATACAACTTCTGATCAGCTGAGCTGCCGCCGCGCCGCGTCGCTGGGCATTGTGGGAAATGCCGGTCGTTTTCTTTTCTTTGAGGGAGAACTAAAAAGAAAAAAATGTAGACAGTTTGCTAAGAATATAATTTTATCAATGGTTCTTTAGCGCAGATGTCAATTGTAATGGATATTTAGAATTATTTATTATATTATATAAGATAAATTTTAGACATGAAGAAATTCATTGTGATAGGGTAAAGGAGTAGTCAGATCTATGAAAACAAATATAGTTTCACGCAGTATAGAATTATATAGTTTCATTAATTAGTACATCTATCTTGCACAACACTTATAAGTCGGGCTTATATCCAAAAGAGAGAGAGAGAGAGAGAGAGAGAGAGAGAGATTGATTTTCTAAAACTTGTAAAACAGAGCAAGTTAACTGACGTAGGTCATATTCCCAAAAGAAGTCTGGAGTCCTATCACTAGCATCTTGCTCACTGTAATTTCGTTGGTCTACCTGTTTACAATTAGGTCTAATGCTACCTACCTATCATCCTTGAACCAGCAGAAATGGGAGGATTCCGAATAATGTCTGTTTTTCGAAAGAGCTTGTCAAGAATGAAATTTATCAAGCAAATACCACGTATATATAACTAACCACGGTGATGGTTTGGACAAGTTACCTCGCTAATGAAGAGGATTGCCCAAATGAGACCTAACAAAATTACGAAATGACATCGCTACCCGCTACAGACAACATATATATATATATATATATATATATATATATATATATATATATATATATATATATATATATATATATACATATATATATATATATATATATATATATATATATATATATGTATGTATGTATATATACACATATATACATACTGATGCATATACACTGGTGAGGCTCCCCCACCACCGGTACTGATGGTGTTGAAAAGATATTTAAGTGGATATTTATTCGAGGTAACTTATCAGCATTTATCAATGATGTGACATCAACTTTTGATAAATAATTCTGTCTTTAAAACAGTGCACGATGGAATCAGCGCTGCATTTGAAGCGAAGGCCCTTTCGCACTATGTTGCACGTAAATGCGACACGATGTCACACTTACATGCGACTAGCAGTCGACTATTATCTCTAATGTACCTTTTCACACTAGGGGCCCTTTCACAGTATGTCGCACGTAAATGCGACACGATGTCGCACCTACATGCGACTAGCAGTCGACTATTATTTTTAATGTACCTTTTCATACTATGTCGGTCCGGCATCGCATTACAGCGCCGACAGGCCCCACTGGAGATGTCCGGTGCTGCACCCAGACGCGATTGCAGTTGGCCACTGAGTTTAATACGTGTCTTCACACTATGCGATTGTTTCCTGCATGTACGTGCGGCAGCAGTAGACTTCCACTGCATCTGGTGATCGGGTGCATTGGGTATAAAATCATTTGAGGGATATAAATAGTGTTATTCCCGTTGCTGAAAAACCACTGGTTCCATGCAACGAAAAAACACCATACAATAATAAATAGTGTTATTGGTAAATAATAAAGAACTAGAGATATGGATGGCTCAAGTATAAACTACTAAGAAATGATTTACTAAATGATTTGCTGTTTGTTTCATTTGGGTTACATATACGTTTTGATACTGAAATTATTAGAAGGTTATCGGCAAATTATTTACAGAAAAGAGGGCTAAAAGCTTTTGATTTCGATAAATATGATTTTTTTTTTTTTTTTTGTTTTTTTTTTTTTTTGAAGTTTTATAGTTAACACTTACGTTTTATTTACATATCAAAGTAAAAGACTTGTTTTTGAGATAGATATATCAGTTTATACTTTTGATAAATGGAGATGTTTCAGCTAACACTTGTTGCTTTCATTTATCCTTTTTTATTTCTATATGGAAAACAAATTTACAAGGAAACGTGCATATTATTTCCTCTTACCTGATGGTAACTACCAGTTATTGAGCTGGCGAAATAGCATCTCTGAATGTCGTATTTTCTTTAAGCAACTGGTCATGTAGACGTGACAAAAGTTCGTCAAAGGTTATTTTAGACAGTCTGAAGTAACTGAAAAATTTATCATTTCTCTTCAGCTCCTCGAAAAGTGCGAAAAGTGTGGCAAATGCACCATACAAGTGCCTTTGTGTATTCAAAGGGTGTACCCAGTACATTCTAGATTTTATCTTCTTTTTTCTCAAATGAAATAGATAAAGACAAATGTACGATTTGCGCAATTTTGTCTCGCATTTAGATCCGGCACTGCAATCGCATCTTGTAAGTCAGTCCGGCAAATTTGCCGGTCCGGTATCGCATTACAGCCGACAGGCCCCACTGGACATGTCCGGTGCTGCACCCAGATGCGATTGCAGTTGGGCATTATGTTCAATACTACAGCAGTAGACTTCCAGCGCTTCTGGTGATCGGGTTCCTAAAAAAAATTGTCAGTATGGAGAGCGAAATCGATATTGATCTTGGAATATCTTTAGTAGAGATGAAGCTTGTGTTATGGATTAAACTCTGGAAGACTACAAAAGTCGGAATTTAACAACAAATGCCTGGAGAGATGTTTGTTGTGGATTAAACAAAGAATTTGAAAATCTCAATGATAAGGAAAAGAATGAGCTTGGTAAGTTACACAATATTTATTTTTGTTTTACAATATCACATTTCTTTCAAAGCACTATGAATCATTGTTAGTTCATAAATTTTCACTTACTTGACCTTGCAGTTTACATAATATTTATACATATACGCAGATCTAATCTGATTTTAACTAACTTTAATCTAAATAACAAGTAAATTTTTCTCAATAAATGGTTAGGTTCTATTAGATTGGCTTTTATTTATTCAGTTATCTGTTCATTTATCTTTTTAATCATTCAATAAATTTAGCACAGAAATAAGCCTTAAACAAGTTATTTTATGGAGCTCAGAAAACTGCCTAAAGTAATTTACAGGTTTATGAGATCAGCCTTGAGCTGTCTGGCCCTTCCTGTGCCTTTTGACCATACGAAAAATTAATAAATAAAAAAAAAATAAAAAAAAATATGTCACTCCAAGTTACTATATTTTAAATTGTTGCCAGGCCAAACCTCCTTGTTGACTAATAAAATAATCACCAAAATTACTGCTTAGACGATAACTGAAAACTCTTCTTCTCTGTCAATTGTTTTCCACCATATGGTCGCATCATATTATTATGCAGACCAAATGCCTCATCACCTAAAATGACGTATGGCATTCTTGGTTCATGAGAATCAGGCAGTGGTTTGGGATGTGGTAGAGGAAATAGTTTTTGATTAATACATTTCCAGAAGGATGTATTCCTGAATGTCGTTGAATCACAATCCTTACCATGTGCTCCAATGTCTACGTAAATGAACTTATACTCTGTATCAACTACAGCCATCAAAATAATTGAAAATTAGTCCTTGTAGTTGTAAAACATGGAACCACTGTCTTCGGGTTTTATGAGCCTTATGTGCTTGCCATCTACAGCACCAATGCAGTTTGGAAAGTTAGCTTTCGTTTCGAACCCCTCTGCAATGGCCAGCATTTGTGCTAAAGAAGGTGTAGGTATAAATTCTCCCTTAAGGAAGTTCCAAATAGCACTGCATACAGAATTTATAACCTTTGATATTGTTGATATTCCCATCCTGTAGCTATAATGTAGGTCTGTAAACGTGCATCCACTTGCCAAATATCTGAAAAATACATACATATATATATATATATATATATATATATTATATATATATATATATATATATATATATATATATATATATTTATATAAGCATGTATGTGTGTAATGAATGAGTTACTACTTCTGGTGGTGGTATTTATGATTGTGAAACAGATGAACATCATGTGTACGTGCATAATAAAATGAAAGGATATTAATTCTTTAACCACACGGGTTATTGTGCATCACTTTTTTGTTCAATACTGCAAGGTAGGGAATCCCCTGTGCAGAAAAACTATTAGTTCTACGAATATACATATATATATATATATATATATATATATATAATATAGATATATATATATATATATATATATATATATATATATATATATATATATATATATATATAAATGTATATATATATATATATATATATATATATAATATATATATTGTTACGTATATAGGGCCTTGAGAGAAGCTAGATACGTAAACGGAAATAATTGAGGGATTTCAAGAGGGAATTGCTTGAACTTACCGTAAACTGATAGTTATTAATTTCTTTTCTTTAGAGGGAAGGTTCGCCAGAAAACTCAGCTCGTTACTTTAAGAAAAACTATTTATTTACAAAAGGCCCGTGCTGGCCTGGAGAAAAGTTAAATGATATTGGCCCCCACGTTGGGGCTTATAGTCTCATTCAATTCAAGCTGATTTTCATTCACTTGGGTTAATTAATGCACACTTGCGGCAGAGAGACGGCACGTGATTCATGGAATCTGGAAAAGAATCCCAGATTAAACGAGATAAAAGGAAAAATGACTTCTTGCTTTGATTAAGGCTGATTAATTCTCTAACATTGGAGAAGGTAAACTCGAATGGTTCACTGAGGTATACACGAAAGCTTGGTCTTTAACAAGTCACAAAGGGGAGCACGTGGCCCGATGGGGACAAAGGGCTTTGATGTAGAAGGGGTAAAAATGAGAATTGAAAATGAATTTAGCAAGAGTCGTATGGTAGTAAAAGGTGCTGGGTTGAAGTTTACACTTTCAGACGTACCTTTATGCAATATTCAGTGTATCCTTGTAGAAGAATGCGGTCCGACCTCTGTTCAGGTCTGGGGTTCGTGTCCACCAGTGCGTCGTGGGTAGGCCTAATTTTGGGAGGCTGGCAATTTGACCCCTGTCCGAGATCACGTCTCGCAGCCGACTGAGATCGATACTGGTTGTTTTCGAATCACGGGGCTTCCAAAAACCGCCTCGAGCATTGCCTGAAAGGTGGTAAACACAACGCCAGCAAATTGGGAAGGAAAATAGGTCTTATTGTAGAAGTCCCTAAAATCCATCTCGAAGCCTAGCTACTCTTGTGACTTGCCTCTCTTACCCTAAGCTTCCGTCAGACCGGAAATATCATTCCTACGATATACCCACTCTCCCAACAACAGTCGCTTCAGGAGACGGCATGGCTGCTACTTTTATAATTAAATATAACTAAAACTCTGCTGGGAAGGCGAGGCGTTCTATAGACGTAGCAGCTCCCCCTGTTAAGAAGGCATTCACTCCCTTTCGGGCGTGAAGGTCTTGGCTTAAATAAGTTGATCGCCTCGACTACCTAGTTCTCCTACTCTAACTTGAAGTTTTTTTTTTTGAGCAGCGATACGGCTGACTACAATGGCCTACCTAACTTATAGGCAAAGATGCTAAGTGTACTAAACTTAACGGTAGGGATGTAATCTAGCCTAAGTAATAACTACGGGTTGTCTGTGACGACAGTCTACTCTACCCCTAGATAAGGTTACTTGAAAATTCTACTTGCTACTAACCTAATGCCCTGGTACTAAATCATTAGCCTAACCTACTCAATACAGTTAAATGAAGACGCAATCATTCCAGAGTGTGGTACGCACAGCAGTAGTTCAGCGACGGAATTGTTAAAATACATAATGAGAGGTAATGATGCTTGGGGATGATGAGTGGTTAGTGCGTTACCAGGATGGGAATGTAATGAGGTAATTATATTTTAAGTGAGGGTTAGTATCACAATGGCTAGGGGTTAGAGAGTTAGTGCTACTGGCAGAGATCAGGCTGGGCTCCTTCTCTGGGTAGGTGCCAGGATCATTCTGCAAATGAATGCGACACTGTACCTCGGGCACAGGTGTCAAGGAGAGCATGTGGCTCTTTTGTGTTAGTTTGTTAATGATTGGTTACGTCCCTTCTTCTTCTTCTTCTTATTCCTCCAGGACCTGGCTATACCAGTCCTAGGAGTAGACGGAGGCAACGACTCTGGGGTAAGGCCAGAAACGCCGGCAGGAGCTGAGGCAGCGGTAGCCTGAAGGATTTCAGGAGAACACCCTACTTCGGTCTCTGCAGCAACCGTCGTAGAGGTGGAACCTAGCTGAGGGGAGGGCCCTCACTCCGGCTGCTGCGACAACCGTCGTGAGGGGAAAACTCCAGGCTGACTCCTGGTCGGGCAGTTCCTGGTTTTCCAGAGGAGGTACAAAGGTAAGGTCTGCCGGAGGTTCATCCTCGGGCGACAGAGGTAAGGATGAAGAAGAAGGAACTAGTGATTGGCCATGGGCTGTGGTAAGCTCCATGCCTGTTGGAGGATCTCCTGTAGGAGGATCCTTGATAAGGTTAGGCGCCGGCGCTAGCTCGGGGCCAGGCGCAGAGGTCAAGTTCGGTGGTGGCTCTACGTCCAGGCTGACGGAGCTTGGCACTGCTCAGTGCTGCCAAGTGGTACTGGCAGAGAGTTGAGGTCGACTGGACCTGTGGCGGGTACCGGAGGTGCAATACCTCTCAGCGTGCCCTTGGTTATGGGAGACAGAGGGTCCTGTCTCTTTTGGAAGGCTAAGCCTTGTGGAACTTGGACAGTGTCCGCTGCACATAACTTGCTAGGGCACCTAGGCCAATTTGTGGAGTGCCCTATTACGTTACAGGTCTTGCAACGGAACTGTGAATGGTCAATCTCCCTCCTTGGTAACGGGGGAGACTGTTGGTGGATGTACTTCCTAGAGGAAGTAGAATTTCGGTGACTCCTTGCTTTGGAGTGAATTGACATGGGGTCAGGACCCCTAGGCTTTTTGAATTGTGAGGGAGACTTCATGTCTTGCCCTAGGAGGAGGTCGTAACCTCCTGGAATGTAGCTTGCAACTGCAAGGGTACAAATTCTGGAAAAATGAGGTCTGGTGACCCTCAATTGAACGGTCGGAAGGATCAGCTTGATATGGTTGATACCTTCGATGGTGATTAAATGACGTCTATCGACGGTTGCCCCTCGGGGGATTCGGTCTTCCCGTATCAGGGAGATTTGAGCGCCAGAGTCGTCGTAGGCTCTGACGTGGCTTGGCTGATAATGGCTTTGGAGGGGTGCGACGGTTATAGGGCCCTTAGCTGGGGTCCTAGAGAAGAAGGATTGTGACGGGCCGATTGCGATGGCAGGAATATTAAAATTTGCGCACCCTCCATAGTTGGCAGACATGTGACCCTTGCGGCCACAGTCTCGGCAGAACGTGTTCCAGAACCTCTTCCGTGGCACTGGATGATAAGACCGAGATGGCCCCACAGGTTGCGAATCTGTGGAGTCACCAAGGCTGGCAGTGTGCTCGGGCACAGGTGAAACGTCCTCTGTTGGATCACCCTCGGAAACAAGTCCGGGGTCAACTGGTGGGCTTACCTCTTCCAAAGGGGAGGAGGTAGGCGGTAAAGTGGTAAGAGGCTGAGATGGTGAGGAAGAAACTTCGGGCTCTGACACTGGGTCAGGGCCAGGTTCGCAAATAGACAGGATGTCGGGGACATCGGAGGCACTAGCCTCTGAACCTAAAATTGAGGTGTGGTTATCTGGCATGCTGCAGGTGTCCGGTGCATCTGGTAGTGGGAGCTGCGTCCAGCAGAGATACGGCTTTAGTAGATCTCGGCCCAATATCACCTGATAAACATCATGAAATTGGTCAACTACGCCCAGGCGGCACAATGTGGTTTCCCTGGTCTCCTGGTCCAGAAAGGGCATTTCCACATTCAGAAGGACCGAAGGAACAGAATAGAGGTTACCGTCAATCCATTCAAACTGAATTTCTTCGTTCGTCTGGATTTTGGCACCCCTAGGCAATGCCTTTCTGGAAATAAGGGAGACCTGGGCTTCGGTGTCGGCCATGACTTGTACCCACTGATAGGCCGTAGGAGACTGTTCATCAGGCAGGGCTACATGGTAGCCTTGGAGAAGTTCACCCTGGAAGCTCTCCTCCCAAGGTAGAGACCGACTTGGGCACTGGTCGGAATCCACAGCATGCCCACGCACACAACAAGTGGTGCAGAACCTCCGCAACCACCTCTTACCGGGAGTCCAGCTCATGGTCTGGGGCTTGGAAACTAGCAGAGAGATTGCGTCATCTAGGAGAGCTAGCTCATGCTTTCTCTCTTCTTCTCTTTCCTTTCTCTCTGCTTCTGCGGCTTTCCTCTCTGCTTCTCTTTCTTCCTTTCCCTGCTGGCGCGCAGCAGCCTGCTGCGTCTTTATCCACTGGTCAAGTGCTGGTCCAGTGTAACCAGCCTCCCTGCCCAGAGTTATGAGGGCTCCAAGCTTCTCTAGCTCTCTGGCAAAGAAGTCACGGGAAGCAGGGGAAGACATTTCCCTTAGGCTACAGTAGAGGCTCGGAAGAAAATTAAAATAATGGCCAGGAAAGGGTACTGAATGGAATAGGAGTGCCTACTGTGGAAAGTGGCCCTCACTTGGAAATGGGTTCTGCAATGTGGTAATGAAAAGTGAAAAGACTGGGTGCTCGGTGGCACTTTGTGAATGGCACCTTCTGCTGAGGTGAAACAATCGAATGAAGTGTGCTGTGTACGTCACACTTACGGGCGTTCCCAACTTGGGAGACGTTGGAATGGGCTACCTGTACGCCTGTACAGGTGCGCGGCACTTATGAGGAGGCGTTCCTTGGGTTGGTGATCCAAAATGGCGGATACTTTAATGAATTGGGCGTTCCGTAAGGACGGACACGCAAGTTTGTCAGCACTTAGGGCTGGTATTGCGGCACTTCTGGGAGGCGTTCCCTTGTTGAGTGTTCCGAAGGATCACTGACCCTTGTACACGGACACACTAATTATTTGGGCGTTCCGTAAGGACGGACACGCAGGTTTAATGGCTACCTGTACGGCCTGTACAGGTGCAATGGCCCTTATGGAGGCGTTCCTTGGAGCACTGGTATCGTGCTGGTGTGTCCCGGACACTACATGCAGTATACTCAAGTATACCGAAGTGAAATGGCACTCTGTTCGGGGCAGAGTGTAATGGTGGAGGAGAGAAAGTAAAAGGTGGGAGTACTTCAGCAGCCAGTCGATGGACAGTGTCAAGAATTAGTGGCACTGTGAAATGGTAAGACCTGACGTGCACTGGTGGTGGCCAGTCCTAAACTGGTAACGACTTCCCTGTCTGGAAGTAATGAATTTGCGTGGCACACTGTGCGAATTGTGCTTGCGGTATACGCAAGTCTTTTGTGATAAAAAATGAACAAGACCACTCGGGCAACGACAGGTAATGATAATTTTAGAAATGCTCAGTCCCTCGCTGAAGTACTCGATAAATGAAATAAATAAATGCTTGCAAACTGCAATGGACACATGCGCGTACGTATCACGCTGTGTAAATGAAAGACACAAGAGACTAAAATAATGTTAATTCTGCATGCTATAATTAATGGTAAGATGTAGTACTCTTGGCTTCGTGAATACTGTGTTCTGGTTTTCTCTCTCTCTCTCTCTCGGAGAGGGTGAAAAATGATATATGAATGAACTCCCTTATATTTGAATTGAACTACTAATGTTAGTTTAATATGACGCAACTTGCGTTAAATGATTTACTTACGTTAACGTGAAATGAAAGAATTGCTTTTGATAACGTTTTATGAAAATGATAACGCGCTCGTGGTGAACGATTTTTACGTTACTAGTAGCAGCTCGCGCTTATGAAAGGATTTGCGTTTACATATGAAATTTACAAAGACGCGTTTTACGTTAACAATTCTTGTGATTTGCTCTACTTGAGATTTACGTTAACTTTATGTAAGATTACTAGGTCCCTGTGAACAGTGAAATGACGGTAAGGATTTAAACGATGTTAGCAAACAATTGTGAATGAGGCTACGTTAAGTGCGAAGTGAAATGAAATTTTCGCTCAGCGCGCGAGTGAGCGATGCGAGGTGAAACACGTGAAGGAGCTGGGTAGCGCTGCTAGCGCGCAGCATGTCGTTCAAAACAGCTGATTCTCTGTAAATGTGAAGGCAATTTACAACACAAAATTCTACTTTCTTATTCAAGGCGAATTACGTTAATTTCTCTGGCAGAACGATAGATACTAGTACAGACATCGATATTATTTACGTTAAAACTTCGAGACTTACGTTACTTTGCTTAAATTGTTTAGATAATGTTGAAAGGGAAAACAAACATGGCTGCCGCTGTGAATGAGACGAAGGCTGGTTGAGACCGCGCAGGCGCGAGAGAGCTCTAAGCTGAATTCAAGCTGAGAGGTAGCGGTTACCAACACTTGGAATGAAACTAAGTTAAAAATGGATTCCCTAACCTATCACAGACAAAAGAATTGTACACTTCTTTTGCCGTAACTATTAGTAAAACCCTCCTAACTAGCTAGGCTTTCAAACACAGCAATAAACCCTGGCAAAGCACTTCCTAGTTTTGATCTGGTTTCTTTCTGGCATCTATTCTACACATGTCTCTGTCTCGTCCGACGAGGACAGCACAAAGTAACAGAGAATTCGCGGGGCAAATTGTTTGCTCGCCGCTAAAATAAAGCTCTGGCGCGTTCGCCGTTACAATAATAAGATTTCTACCTACGCTCTTTTAAACACTTCATCAGGAAAATACTTAAACATACCTTAAGCTAACATTTGTTATAGAATAATCATATTAATGAATGGAATACCTTACCATGAGTCAGTGTGTCTTCTTTCCCTGCAAGTGTGCTTGATTTACGCTTTGTAAAATAATTTACAGTTTACGTTTCACAACGGATAACGCGATTTACAAGCTTTTTTTTAAGCAAGCTAGGTTCATATCCTCGGCGAAGGTCGACAATGTTACGTATATAGGGCCTGGAGAGAAGCTAGAATGTAAACGGAAATAATTGAGGGATTTCAAGAGGGAATTGCTTGAACTTACCGTAAACTGATAGTTATTAATTTCTTTCTTTAGAGGGAAAGGTCGCCAGAAAACTCAGCTCGTTACTTTAAAACTATTTATTTACAAAAGGCCCGTGCTGGCCTGGAGAAAAGTTAAATGATATTGGCCCCCACGTTGGGGCTTATAGTCTCATTCAATTCAAGCTGATTTTCATTCACTTGGGTTAATGCACACTTGCGGCAGAGAGACGGCACGTGATTCATGGAATCTGGAAAAGAATCCCAGATTAAACGAGATAAAAGGAAAAATGACTTCTTGCTTTGATTAAGGCTGATTAATTCTCTAACATTGGGGAAGGTAAACTCGAATGGTTCACTGAGGTATACACGAAAGCTTGGTCTTTAACAAGTCACAAAGGGGAGCACGTGGGCCCGATGGGGACAAAGGGCTTTGATGTAGAAGGGGTAAAAATGAGAATTGAAAATGAATTTAGCAAGAGTCGTTATGGTAGTAAAAGGTGCTGGGTTGAAGTTTACACTTTCAGACGTACCTTTATGCAATATTCAGTGTATCCTTGTAGAAGAATGCGGTCCGACCTCTGTTCAGGTCTGGGGTTCGTGTCCACCAGTG
>NC_087202.1:60996003-61018503 GCF_015104395.2 Macrobrachium nipponense | reverse complement strand
ATACAGACCTAGCACTGAAGAAGTTCCTCAGGCGTCAGGATTCCGTAAAAACTGCAAACCAGTTGAATAGTTTGCTGCATTGCACTGGAAGTGCAATAATGAATGGTGGAGCTGGGCGAGGTAAGATACCTTGTCAGCCAACCTCCATCGCAAGACGCTCAACTGGCAGGCCAAGTGGAGCTGCACCGCTGTGTAAAGGCCGTCATCCAACAGGTGCTTTGTCTTCACAACCTATACGTCCCCGTAATTTGGCTCACAACATTTCCTGCAACGTGGCCAATGGGAACTCTCATGGCACAAATCATTAAGTGAAAAATAGTGATATTTATGTAATTTTTTTATTGGCATATATTTGATTCAAATGGAAAATAGGAAACCTATTTTCGAATTCATATTTCTCACACTTCACAATAGGTTTTTATTAGCGTTAAGGCAACGTATTAATTTTATGTATTTATTAAAGCTCTTAAGACATGAATTATTCCATTTTTATTGTATCTGGCTGACAATGGAACTGTGCAGTTTGGAGTCAATCAACTTTGGTATGACGTACAATGAGAGTAATCTTTTGTATATAATAAACTTTTGTATAAAATAATCTTTTGTAAATAATTTTTTTTCCTTATATTCCAAGCTATCCAGTTAATTTTAAAATTGACTGTGAAATATCTGCAAAGGAAAGCTTTTTGGTGTCCGAAGCTGCAATGGTAATATGTATAATATAAGCAAAGCAAAAATTTTGCATAGTTTAGGATATCTGCACAACAAAACCTGAGCATGGTCTTGGTTGTAATACACAGCGTAAATTTGTGCTTTATTACATATCTGCGCAAATTGAAAATTTTTTCTGGTATATTTTTCTTTGACTAGAACGAATTTGCTACTCATTTCCGTTGGATATTATTAAAAAATATGCTTTTTTATTGCAACATAGATTTACCCTAGCAACTAAAATTAAGGTCTTTATTTCCTGTCTCACACCATGTATACTTCCGAACATGAATTACCATCCGTATTCTAGCCTAACCTGACTAAATATGTTCATTTCAAAAACATTGAGTCAAAACTACAAAGCAACAATAGAAAATATATATGTATATAAGCAGCAAAGAACAAATCAACTTGCAGAAGAAATATATATGATCAACAGAGCAAAATGTGTGCCTTTTGGAGGGTACAATTATTCCAATTAAAATTCAAAGTAACAAAAATTTTAAACTGTCAGCCTACTTCATGTACTAAATGCCTAAGTGCCAAGGCCAATATGAGTAGTTGAGTCTTTTTTTCAATGGGTGAAGTATTACGTAACGAAACAGCTGATTGCCAGGGGATCATATTCCTCCTGTCGAGGCCAATATAAGTAGTTAAGTCATTTTTCAACGGGTGAAGTATTACGTAACGAAACAGCTGATTGACATGGAATCATAGCCCTTCTAGTGTGTTTCATTGAGCAATGTTGCCAGCCATATGCCTTGCGTATATCTGTACTTTTTTTAATAATCACATTTACCAATATTATAACCTCTCACAAGATTATATTCTCAAAACTGGTGCTTCTGCATGAATTATTATGTAATGAAGCGGCTGATTGCCATGGGCATGGCTTTCTGCGTGTTCCATTGAGCAATGGTCCCATATGCCTTGCATATCTCAGTAACTTATGATGCATAAGCGCCAGCGTAAATATTAGCCGGTACAACATTGTTGATACATATTTTCTGTATACTTCTATAATAACTATATTTACCAATATTAAACCTATTATATAAGATTAATATAACTGGTGTTTCTGCAAGATTTAAGACAAGCGTAAACGTGGTAGCTCTAGGAGGGCGGAGTCTCACGACGTCTCACGACGTCACCGCTACAAATCACGCTCTGATTGGTTCTAATATCCGAGAGGGCCTATTTCCATCCAGACTTCAGGAATATGCTGACGGGAGAGGCGGCGCTGTATTTTCCTAAATGAAGACATCTGTCATGTTCTGCGAGGGGCTTAATTGCTTTAGTAATTTGTTGGCGGTTTTCAAGGAAATTGTTTTAATTCACATTTTACAGTTTCCTTTTCTCTCCTACTTTTCATTTTTGTTACGAATTCACACTCGGTGCATAGTTATCTAGCTGACATGTTTTTTTTCTCTTATCTATTCTCTTTTTTCTATGAATATTCTCTCTTTTATTAACATTATATGACATGAAACATTCACCACTCTTATTTTTCTGAAAAGAGAATTTCGAAAACGTCTGGACGAGAGAACCACAAGAGGGAATGAAGCTTGGACTCAAAATCACAGTCCTTTTCAAGAATAATTTACGTATAAATTGTTTGCCAATGCACTTCACATGGTGCAACATAGTGTGTTTGCAACTGCATCCACGTTGCAGCATTTTACTTTCACACCCATTGCCTCTTCCTGTATGTTGTCTCTCTCCAACTCGCTAGGCATTTCTTCTTTACAAAAGAGTGGGGTTTTCTTTCAGTTTCACCTTTCGATTCTTCTACATCGCCTCATTTATTTTCTGGAGCTCTTTGTTTGGTGCCCAATCCCTTGACTCCCTCATATCATTGGATTAAGCGCTGAATGGTTTAAAATGTCTCAGTGTTAGGCTTTACAACCTAAATTCTGGAATCCATTCATTCGAATTTTCTGTTGACAGACTCGGGTTAGAATATTTCTTTCCGCATTATTGTAACCGAATTCTGACTCTTATTCCCTCCGAACTTAGTTTCAGTAACTTGGAAATTTTGAGAGCTAAGGTTATTGCTATGCATTAAAAAAAAATGCATTCACTGCTGTCTAGCGAGCAACGAGTGAATTGTTCTCCCCTTATTTTCATATTCCTCAGCTTGACTTGTGCCCTTGGGTTTTAGATGTCCATCTCCACATTCATCATAATAAGAATTTTTTTAGGGGGATAGGGGGCCGGGGTCAGAAATTACTGTCATAAAAAGATGATGAAACCTTGGATTTAGGTCACTCTAATATCCACAAAACAAACATGAGTGAAGTTATCAGAATTATTGGAACAGATACGAAATGTTCGCTAGTTACTATAGGCCTCTGAATAGCATGTGCACACGGGTTTACATTCACTTAACCGTAGGACCCTGGATGATCTATGGGGTTGTGATCTGTCAACCCTTGGCGTTCAGTAGCGTTCATCATAATTCCACTTGCTTGCCCTACCGTTGCTTACGTTTTCATCCTTTTTCTCTCACTATATATGTGAGCAGATCTCATAAAGTTTTTATATAATGCTGGCATTATACATATATTTTGTGCCACTTCTCATGACCAACATTTTTCTTCGTTCGTGTTTTTATTTTCACTTTGTTATGATAAGATTAGCCTGCATCCCCTATGCGCGTTCGTATTCACCCGTGACCCTTAAAAACGTGATTGGTATTAAATGCTTTGTGGAAATTTTGAGATCAGCTCCTCGTCCAAATAACATTAAGGGAAGTTTTCAAAGTCTTTTAACCCTGTGTTAAAATATTAATTATTAATTGAAGAACTACTTGTGCATTTGACTTAATGGATACCATTCGTGGCAAATGCTTGCCATTAGAGTCAGTGGCCGTATTAAACGCTTCGAGCAGTATAAAAGAGCAGGTTGCAGTAAGGAATATAACTGCTTCTGTTTCAAGACATCGAATTTTAGATGTTCAAGAAGCATATTCAGATGACAAGAAAGATGATTATGATTATATTCCAAACCATTACCACTTGTCAACATGTTCAAATAAAATAGTAGCTTATATTACAGATTTTGCTGTTTTTAAGTTAAAAAAGTCTTTACAGTGAGAGGTCTGCATTGATGCAATAACAATCAAATTAAAAACCAAAGGAAATTTGCTGTATCCATCAAATGATGTTATTGATGTATGCAATACTTGTGAAAAAAATATGAGGGAAATGTTGTCCAGCAACAAAATACTAGGGAGAGTTAACTTCCATAAATTAGTTAGTTCAATATTGGCAGCTTACAGAGGCAAAACAATATTTTCAGAGTTCGATTATGTATGATACACAACAATTCGACAATCACTTGCACTTATTGATTAAAGCAATAACTGAAAAATATTTGCAAGTGAGATGTAATTATGCTGGTAAGCAGATTACTGCTAAAGTTCAATCGCAGGTCGCAGGAAAGAGTCGCCAGATATATACCAAGCTAATTCATTTTAGCGATCAATAATTCATAATAGTAGGCGACAGCAAACAGTAGGGGCTAAGGAATTAGCAGACATAAAGAGAATAACTTTAAATTTGGGCCAGTAATATATAAGATAATGAAAAAGTTTGTATATAAGATAATGAAAAAGTTTGTATTGCATTCCTGAGTGATAAAGTAAGGTATTATGTATAATGAAATAATTAACTTGTTCTTTAAAAGAATGATAAAATGTGTTATCACTTTTCGCCTCCATTTATGCCATGAAAAGACGCATTATGAAAATAAAAGATGGGAAAAATAACTGAAGCGTTTCTATTAATCCTTATGGTTTGTTCACTCTTTTGCCATTCCAAGGCGTGGCTGCCACCCGGTAAACTGGCTTTACTGTACTGAACGGTCTGACCCATGCGGGGCGTCTCCTAATCACTATTCCTACAAGGGATAAACCAGTAGCATATTGGAGACTTAGAAGCGAGATGAAAACACTGGATTTATTACCAAAGGGACACAAAGCGACGCTAAACTTGAGTGCTAAAAAAAGAAAAAAAAAAATTTAGAGAAGAGGTAGGTACTAAGAAAGGAAACTCAATCTCCCTCTTTCAATCATTTCATGTACGTGTTTGATATTTTATTTGCTTTTATTTCATATTTTTAAAGTGCTGTTTTCATTATGATAGCTAATGCCTAGGAATTAGTGTTATGGTCCTTTATTATATTAATTTACAGGACTTCGTACATTTTGTATTTAAACTACGAAAATAATTGTTTTTCGCGGTGTGCTCCTTAATATATTAACACTTTCGGAAGAAGGAAAAAGTACCTTAAAACACTTTCTTTAAAAATAGCATCGTTTATTCGTCTCCTTTGGCCCTTTGCAAAAGTTTCCCTCTGCCCCTGCCGCCTAATTCTGTAGCTTAATTAACACCCTCTCACCTTTACTACAGCTGCCCCACCTGATGAGTATAATCCCTTGACCTTTTGCCTCTTTTATATTTTTATTTAGAAAGTACCTTAGATATTCACGACTGGGAATTAGTGTTGTGCCTTGCTTTCTTTTTAGAATTTTCTATTTTATCGTGCTATTAAAAAAAATGCTTTTTCCAGGATTTGTTTCACTGAAAGCGTTCTCGATGTTTCTTTTAACCTTCAGTGAAGGTTTAAAAGGTCATTTTATTTCCATTGTGCTTCTGTCTGTGAGAAGCTTCCAGCTAACCTTTTTACAACTGAAATCTTTGTATAACATGACTAGTTCTCCGCTAAGTTTTACAGTTGCTTATGAAATTTCTATTATTTCAGTGATATAATCAATACTTAGTTATGTATCTGTCCTTCATTTCTTGAGTACAACTGAACTTGTAAGCTGTATATTCATCAATAATTCAGTGATTTCAGTCAGCAGTCAATGCTAGATGTAATACCTATTTAATTAATTTTTACAAATGGTTTACCTAAATGCTGTGGAAGTTTTTTTTTCTACACAACAATAATCTTTATAACTACAGACGTAGATCCTCAATAATCTTATTTTACCAGGTTTATAACTTTCATTACTATGATTACTTCATGATATTTGATATCATCAAGCGTTTTATAGCTGATTTCCAGTTGAGTCAAAATACTTGAGAATGCAAATAAGAATAAGTTATGTGCGAGCTCAACAGTGAACAGCATATTGGTTCACTTTGGAATTTGGGCTTTCGTTTGACATTTTTTTTTATGGAGCATTTGTTTATAGTCAACTGCACCGACACTGCAAGAGGATTCCGAAGAAACTTCGTGTTGAACTTGAAGTTCGTTGGTTTTGTCCCTGATAAGGAGACTGTTCGAGAAGTTGATCCTCTCTCGTCCTCCCTCTTTCTTGCGCGCGCTAAGTTTAGTTCCTTTTAAGATGTATGAATTTTGCTAACTTAGCTTCCAGTAAAGCTGACTTTATATTTGATTAGTTATTCTAAGTTTTGCTATATTTGCAGAACTGAATGATTAAGAACGCCTGATACTATTTTTGGACCTGTTTAATGAAGCTATCATTGTCCTGTTTATCGTTAATCGCTTGGCATACTTACCGTTGATCAGTATCTTATTATTCAACATTGATACTGTTCTCCACCAGGGTGGTATCCCATTACTATTGAAATGCTGGTCTTTGCTGATAAAAGGATTCAGCTTAGTTCAGTTAATCTGTAAGCACCAATATAACTGATGAGCCTTCGGTCCAAGAATGGGAAGATAGGAAGAAATGTCGGTGACTTTTTCCTCGTGACGGGTAACATGGAAGGTGAAATAATAAAAGCTGACGAATCTTCAAATTAACAATAAAAACAAACTTCCTGATGGGGTTTTGATTGAATATATATCAAATTTTGTAAAACAAGAACAATATCATTATGATGTATACTCTCAATACTTTATATCATGAGGGAAACTTAATATAAGGATGGATGTGTAACTCCGAATGACTGAGAGTGAAATAAGTATTCTTCGTAGAGTCGTCATTTAAACGTACGCGAGACACTGTCTTCTCCAGTTACCCTTCATTCTACTTTAAATAAAATCAGTTATGTGTAATTGTACCCGAATTAAAGGCATATTTGGCATTTTGTTACCTTCTGAGGATTAAGAATAGAATGAAATAAAAGAAATGTATGGCAATTAGTAGCTTAAAACACCATAATTGAATAACACCTGTTAAAAAAAGTAAAAACATTTGCAGTTTTTCTATAATCCTCGTGTCACCCGTTAACTCCAGAATATCGTTTTCTTTAAATATTCAAAAACCAAATGAAAGAAAGAGAGCTGTATTTCCCATAATGCTCCAGTCACAACGTAATATTGTAAACATTAAAACCGTTTGCTCTGTGCAACTAGTGTTAGCCTATTGATATACCTGGCTTTGACAGCTGTAGCTCGTTAATTGTCGGTTGCAAATACTAAACATGAGCCTAAGCATTTTTTTGACAAAACAGAAGAGGAGCGAAACTACTGTAAGACTGAAGAAGGGAAGGCATCATAATGAAGCAGGGGCTAGGAATCATTGATCGAAGACTGAAATAGTGTGTCAATTTCTTGGTTATTTTCTTATATTGCTGAAGCTGTTATACAAGATAAATGTCTGCAAATTCGGTTACGCACACGGAGTCTAGACTTGTAGGATTCTCCAAGCCCGATATGGATAGCGAGGTACGTTGTCATTTGTTATTTAGAATTTATTATCCACGGTTATTTTATACAACAGCGGTAGGGGACTTGCATTGGAAATGGTTCTATACCCATTGCAATACTTTGAATATGTATTATACCATTTAGTCCGGACTAGGTATTTTTATTAATTTGGGAGACGATGAACCATAAAAAAATATGGGATGTTATTCCATATATAAAAACTAAGGTATTATTACAGTTTCAACCATTATGGGAAATCTATTATATTGATATTTTTCCCGAGTAAAGCACGTGATAACAGAACACTTCTTCTCAATACATTATTGTCGCTAATGCATACTTACAGAGAAAAAAAAAATATTAAGTTTTTACCTCGAATTTTTCCCAAGTCGGGAGAGGTGTTTCCTCTACGGTAATGTTTACTTTTAATGAGCCCTCTAACTTACTTTCATACGCAAACAAAAGCAGTTCCAGTTACTCATTATTGGCTGAGAGGTGTGACATCATTATGACGTCATGGGTTTCATAACCAATTACGAACGACTTTAGTCGAAAACTAAGTTTCACTAGCATTTCAGCGGAGTAAAAAAGTTACCTGTCTAGTGTCCACTGGTATCCTTGTTTGACTGAATACTCGAATAATGAAGCAAAAAACGGCATTTTGTCTTCCTGTACCTATGGCAGAGGCAGTGGCTGGCCCTTCTGGCATTAATTTTGACAGACCTTCGATTTCCTATCGATTGTTTGCAGTGCAATGTGGTCGTCGGGTACCTGGCCACTTCCTACTTTAAGTTGCATGTCAGTGAACCTTGCAACAGCTTCACGTTTTCCTCAAAGCAGCAGCACATTTTTATCAACCAACAGTTTAAGGTAAGCTTCATTAATTTATATATTATATTATAATGGTGGTAGTATAACGATGTATACAGCAGTACCATCACTTTGGATTTGGTTTGATGGATGTTAGGTAGTGGCCTTAAGGGGGTGTCGCAGGGGGGGCGGAGCCCCCCCCCCCCCCCCCCCCCCCCACCCCCCCCCCCCCCCCGCTAGGCCTAGGTAGGGGTACAGGGCCCTAGGTAAGGTTAGGTGGGTTGTATTGGTTCGGTAGTGCCCCGAAAATCACTTTTCTCCTCCTCCCCCCTCCCAAAAACCCCGCTTCCCACTGGGATCCCCCATAATTGAAGTAGTAGGTTTATGCTTAGATTTTGTGTGAAAGAGTAACTCTTAGTTTATTTTTTATTCATTTCCTCATGTTTCTATGTGATGTGCAACACCAATCTGGTCGTTTTTTGCCGTTTTTCGTCGTTAATACTTGAAAAACGGGTGCGGCCTTCTCCTGGACATTTACCTTTTTCTTGAAAAACTCGTTTTTTAAACTCCAATTACATAGTAAATCTTTAAATCGGATGGTTTGCAGTCAAAATAAATGTTAAATCCGTTGGAACTACATTATTTCTGATGCAACAAATATATTTTTATTCCAGTTTTCCCATAATGGTTGAAACTGTAATTTTACCAAAACTAAAACTATGATTAATTAAAACCAGTGACGCAAGAGGTCAACCAGTTTGCTTGCAGAAGTGTGATCGGACCAGATAAGTTAATGTAGGCTAAGCTGACGTGTTGTATCAGTCAGTGTCTGGTTTGCCGTCATCTGCGGTCATCAAATCTATGGTTTTGTAAACGATTGTCAAAGCTTCCTGCTTGAGACAACCACAGTGACCTATAACCCAGACGGCCTACATGACTTGTATTTTCGAGTTACTATCTGCTTACTTTATGATTTGTAAACCAGATTGTATGTCAGTCTTAAATCAGCCAGCATCATTGGAAGACCTGTCCAATTTTATCTGATCTTCACCATGTAGACTTAGCTGAATACAGATATTTTTGTACTCTTGTGTTTCAACATTAAAACCTCACATCAGAAAGAAGATACCGAATGAACTTGGAAATTATCATCGAAATCCAAGACACTCCAATGACGATGGAGAGTCATAACAAACCGACCTTAGAGTAAATTATCGCAGGGCTAAATAACCTCATAGTGCGCCTCGTTCAACGAAGGTTAGCACAACATCTACACCCTATCATAGGAATAGGAATGATATAGTATTCCCAGTGGAGTAGTAATATATGAAGGCTTTCAAGAATGAAGATTTTCTTTTTTTTGACTCAGGTCAGGAAGAAGAGTTTGAAGTCAAAATTCGAATGCTATTAGCACTGGTATTTGTCCCAGAAAAAGAGCCAATGAGACTTTTGAAAATTTAGTAGAAGAGGAGGTATCTTCTTCACCTGAATTACTTCCGGTAATATATTATATTGAAGATAAATTGTGCAAAGATATGTTAAGAAAACTAATATATTTAAAGTAAATTAATCGTTTATTAACGTTAATCCTATTATCCTATATGGTTAGATAAAGTATGTTATAGATTCGAACAATATTCATTTCGAAAAACTGCTTATTTGAATATTTTGTATTTCGATCAACTGTAAATTCGAACAATTAAACATTTGGACTATTGTTTTCGAATATTTGGTTTTCGAAAAAAAAAACTTTTCGAACAATTGCCTTTCGAATGATGCGTTTTCGAAAGATTGTCTGCAAATCGCCTGGAATAACCCGCCCCAGGTGCCAAATAATCTAGGAACGCCTCTGCTTCTATTCACCCATAATCGAAAATATATTGGTATCTTGATTAGGTTTACATGGAAGATCGCTTGTTAAATCTACCAGGATTGTTGTAAACTTGTATAGATGTTAGCCTATTAAGAACGACCATGAGAGCCATTTCTGAAATCGGGGCCTCACAATCATTCAAAACTGTGAAGCAACTGTAAGAATCGCATAGCCCAAGCTTAGGTGGAAATGTAGATCACTACTCTAACCTAGCGGTTGGGTAATACGGATACTTGAATGTGTGCCGCCCACCCGTTATTGTTTCTAACGGAAACGACAAGCACTGACTAGACATTTTCTCATTAAGAAGACATTGAAATGTTTCTTTTTGTCACGAGTGCTGAAGAGCCAAGGGATTTATCATTATAGGAATGGATGAGTACTTTTTATGTGGTATAGTGCACGGCTCTGTTAGTCCTACGTGTCTAATGGAAATGGTATTATTGTTTCTCCGCTTGACTGTAATATATATAACAAAGTTATATATAAATGGATAAGAATGTTAAAAAGGTTAGATTGTCTTGATGAATTCTTCAAGAACTGTTTCAGAGAATATAGATTATGTTAATTTAAAACTACCCAAATTGTATATATGCGTTTATCGACTTTAGCAGTCACACTGCTAAAGTCATCCTTCTTATCGATGTGATTCATAGAAAATAACGTCATGTTCACTCATCGGCCCATTGTTCTTAAGAACTTTTGAAGCACTACTTAGTTTGACTAGGACTTGATGAAAGTTTCCTGAATGTTGGTAAGACTATGTATATTCAGGTTCTGAAAACTTCGATTAATTAAGAAGTTAGTTATTTTAAAAGAAATGTCTGGCATTTTCCATAATTTTTTTTGCGTGGTCTAGACGTATTTGACATTCATTACATTGTAAATGTTTGGTTAACCCATTTCAATTTATCCACACACACACATACACACACACACACACACATACACACACACATATATATATATATATTATATATATATATATCATATATATATATATAAATATATATTATATATACATTATATACTATGTATAAATATATATAAAAATACCAGTACAGTACATAATATTATATATATATATATATATATATATTATATATATATATATATTGTATTACTATGTATAAATATACATTAATACATACAGTATACAATATATATATATCATATATATATATAATATATATATATATATATATATTATATATATATGGATAATTGAAATGGGTTAACCAAGCATTTACAATGTAATGAATGTCAAATACGTCTAGACCACGCAAAAAAAAATTATGAATAATACCAGACATTTCTTTTAAAATAACTAACTTCTTAATTAATCGAAGTTTAATATATGTAATATTAGTATGTAATATAAATATATATATATATATATAGTATATAATATATATATAATTAATACATATATATACATATATAATATATAATATATATACATATATATACTGTATATTACATATATTATACATTTGCATATATATATATATATATATATATATATATATATATATATATATATAAAAGAGTAGTATGTATTATATAGATATATATGTATATATATAAATGTTATATGTATATTATATATATATATAATATAATATATATAGATATATATATGTAATATTATATAATAATATAATAGTAAATACACATACATAACGAAGGACCGCAGTGGAAAACCATGCCCTTTCAGGGTCAGGGCATAAAGGGGGAGGGGAGACTAGGACTGTCTGTTCCATTTTTTTGATGTTATAATTTGTGTGATGTTCTTTTTTATGCCTAAATGATAAAAGAGGAAGATAGTAGGAATAGGGTTTTATTGAGTTTTTCGCTGATTATTGTAGCCATTCACTTTCTTGTGGTAAGAGTTCTATCAACATTATTTATTCCGAAGCTTGGTCTCTTTTTTTTAAGAACCATAGGTCTCTCTCTCTCTCTCTCTCTGGCCGAATCTTCATTAGCAACGTCCATAAACAACACTAATATCAATTTTGGTGGCATACAGAGCTAATTTTTAAACTGAAAAATTTGACATTTTTTTCCATTCACGGCCCTGTAATTTTTGAATAGATTTTTTGGTGAAATTTGATTTCCTTCAATTAATTTATATTTCACTCTATGACGGAGTCTTCATCATCAGCGTCGTCCATGAACAACACTAATATCAATTCTGGGGGGCATAGAGAACTAAATTTGAAACGTTGAAAAATTTGACATTTTTCCATAATCGGACCTGCGAATTTGAATGGATTTTTTGGTGAAATTTGATTTCCTTCAATTAATCTATATTTCACTCAGTGGCCGAGTCTGCATTATCAACATCCATAAACATCACTAATATCAATTTTGGTGGCATAGAAAACTAAATTTGAAACACTGAAAAATTTGACATTTTTCCATTGGCACCTGCAGAATTTGAATAGATTTTTTGGTGAAATTAGATTTCCTCCAATTTATTTATAATTCGCGCCATGACCGATTTTTAATCATCAACGTCCATAAACATCACTAATATCAATTTTGGGGGCATAGAAAATTAAATTTGAAAGATTGAAAAATTTTACATTTTTTCCACACGCTGACCTGCAGAATTTGAATGGATTTGTTGGTGAAATTTGACTCTAACCCGAGTCTTCAGCACTAACGTCCATGAATAACACTAATATAAATTTTGGAGGCATAGAGAACTAAATTTGGAACGTTGAAAAATTCGAAATTTTTCCTCCAAAATTTGAATGGGTTTTTTTGTGAAATTTAATTTCCTCCAATTTATTTATATTTCACTCTACAGCAGATTCTTAATCATCAACGTTGATAAGGAACACTAATATCAATTTTGGGAGCATAGAAACATGTAAAAATTGGGTATTTTTTCCATACGCGGGCATGCAGAATTTGAATGGATTTTTTGGTGAAATTTGATTTCCTCCAATTTATT
This sequence comes from Macrobrachium nipponense, assembly GCF_015104395.2. NCBI lineage: Eukaryota > Metazoa > Arthropoda > Malacostraca > Decapoda > Palaemonidae > Macrobrachium > Macrobrachium nipponense. The sequence goes on along the minus strand of NC_087202.1, from coordinate 61,005,520 downwards.
TATATTTCACCCTATGGCCGAGTCTTTATCATCAACATCTATAAACAACACTAATATCAGTTTTCGGGGCATAGAGAACTAAATTTTAAACGTTGAAAATTTTACATTTTCTCCATATGTCCACCTGCAGAATTGAAATGGATTTTTTGGTGAAACTTTTTTTCCTCCAATTAATTTATATTTCACTCTATGGCTAAATCTATATTGTCAATGTCCATAAACATCACTGATATCACTTTTAAGGGCATAGAAAACTAAATTTGGAACGTTGAAAATTTTGACATTTTTCCATATGCGGTCCTGCAGAATTTTAATGGATTTTTTGGTGAAATTTTATGTCCTTCAGTTAATTTCTATTTCACTCTATGACCGAGTCTTCATTATCAACCTCCATAAACAACATTAATATTAATTTAGGAGGTATAGGGAACTAAATTTCAAACATTGAAAAATTCCAAATTTTTCCATATGTAAACCTTCAGAATTTAAATGTCATTTTTGGTGAAATTTTATTTCCTCCAATTAATTTATATTTCACTCTATGGCCGAGCCTTCATCATCAACGTCCATAAGCAACACTAATATCTATTTTGGGGCCATAGAGATCTAAATTTGAAAAGTTGAAAAATTTGAAATTTATTTCTCTTACGCGGACTTGCAGAATTGGAATGGATTTTTTGGTGAAATTTAATTTTATCCAATTAATTTATATTTCACTCCATGGCCGAGTCTTTATCATCAACGTCCAAGAATAACACTAATATCAATTTTGCAGGCTAAGAAAGCTAAATTTGAAATTGAAAAATTTGATAATTTTTCCATACAACCTTCAGAATTTGAATGTCATTTTTGGTGAAATTTAATTTTCTTTAACTGATTTATATTTCACTGTGTCCGAGTTTTCACCAACATCGTCCATAAACAAAACTAGTCTCATTTTTGGGGGCATAGAGAACTAAATTTGAAACACTTAAAAATTTCACATTTTTCCGTACTAGGGCTTGCAGAATTTGAACGTTATTTTTGGTGAAATTTAATTTCCTCCCATTGATATCTATTTCATTCTATGGACAACTTTTCATATTCAACGTTCATAAACAACACTAATCTCATTTTTGGGGTCACAGAGCACTAAATTTGAAATGTTGAAAAATTTGACATTTTTTTCCAAACGCAGATATGCAGAATTTGATGGTTATTTTTGGTGAAATTTAATTTCTTTCAATTAATTCATATTTCACTCTATGGCCGAGTTTTCAACATGAACGTCCATAAATAACACTAATCTAAATTTTTGGGGTATAGAGAACTAAATTTGAAACGTTGAAAAATTTGAATGGAATTTTTGTTGAAATATAATTTTCCCGTTTTGAATTTATTTTTCACTCTATGGCCTAGTATTTATTATCAATGCCAATAAACAACACTAATCTCAGTTTTGGTGGCATAGAGTACTAAATTTGAAACTTTGAAAAATTTGACATTTTTGTCCATACCTTGACCTGCAGAGTTTCAACGTTATTTTTTTTTAAATTTAATTTCCTCCAATTGATCTATATTTCCCTTTATGGCAGACTTTTCTTCATCAACGTCCATAAACAACAGTAATCTCAGTTTTGGGGGCATAGAGAGCTAAATTTGAACTGTTGAAAAATTTTACTTTTTTTCCATATGCAGTTCTGTATAATTTGGACTGAATTTTTTTGTTGAAATTTAATTTCCTCCAATTAAAACTCTATGGCCGAGTTTTAATCACCAACGTCCATAAACAACGCCAATCTCTACTTTGGTGCCATAGAGAACTAAATTTAAAACTTTGAAGTCCTTTTACATTTTTTCCATGCGCAGACTTGCAGAACTTGAACGTTATTTTTGTTGAAATTTGATTTCCTATAATTAATTTATGTTTCACTCTGTGGCAGAGTCTTCATCATCAAAGTCCATAAAGAACGCTAATCTCAATTTTTGGGCATAGATAACTAGATTGGAAACTTTAGAAAATTTCAAATTTTTTCCATATGCAGACCTCTAAAATTTGTATAGAAATTTTTTTGAAATTTGATTTACTAAGATTTCTTTATTTTTTTACTCTATTTTAGGGACACAAAGAACTAAATGTGAAACAGTGAAAAATTTGAAATTTTGTGTAAATCCGGACGTGCAGAATTTGTATATACTGAATTTTTGGTGAAATTTAATTTCCTCAAATTAATTTATATTTCACTTTATGGCCGAGTCTTCACCTTCACTGTCCATAATCAATACTAATATCGTCTCTCAGTCCTTCATTGTAAAGAAAAAGAATTAATGCCTTATCACTTCCAAAAGTTTCTCACCTTTTATTGGACCTACGTGCTCCTTCTCACCGGCAACCTGTTACACAAAAAACCTCACTGGCCTGTCCCCAAATGAATGCCTCTACTTCCTACTGTATTGCATATTATATTCTGCTGGGACGGGCCCTTATGCCCTCACATACGCATAAATATTTTTCTTGAACGAGGACCGTGTGACCGGCCTGTAGTCACCATGCACGCATACCTATCCTAATGGTCAACTTGTGTGCTCCCATGCTCTGACTCGAGCGATTTAACGTTTCTCAGCGTATACAGTTTATTCTCCTAAAATATGCGCTGATCTGCCTCTTGACACATCAAAGATTTTCTGTAGGAACATTCCAACCACTTCTCGATAGAGTCCGTTGCCTCTGTGATGTCGAAAACATATAACTATTTGATCATGTATTTCGTAATGGTAACTACTGTTTATGATCACTGGATTGATTACTATTTGCTGTGCATTCTCTCTCTCTCTCTCTCTCTCTCTCTCTCTCTCTCTTTCTTGTCGCATTCTGTCTCTCCCTCTCTCCCTTTGATACTTTCAGTCAAAAACATCCCAAGCGTCCTCTGCTTTCATGTTAGAGGTAATTGCAAGGTCGACAAAAGGATAGAAAAATCGTGCAATTACCAAACGAGGAAAGCTTTAGTGAATGAGAGTATCTGCTTGCAAACAGGAATGGTTACTTTTTAACAGTAGCCGGTTTGTAGTGTTTGCCGACTAACACACAAGTGAGGAGAGAGAATTAGGAATAAATATAATGAAATATACATTTCTTTCTTGAATATCTTCTTGTGAAAGGAATTCTGGAATTACACTATTTTCACTTATGCTATTTGTCACTACCAGTAGAGTATCTTTATTCAGGATTTTTTTGGATGTCAGTCTTCTGAACATTTTTTTTTTATTCACAGCTCCCTTCAATCAATAATTTTCTTTTTTCAGGACCGAGCTCGGACCCGGAAAGGCTAGAGATTAGAAGACAAATGCAGTAAGTATAGCTTAATTGGCAGTAGAACGGTAGTCGATAAACATTTAGTAGAAGAATAAGGACACAATCTCTGCAAACGGTTTCAAGAAAACGAGAAAGATAATTAGAATCAGATCGATGGCCTGAGCCTGGTCAAGATGAAATTACTAAAATTAAGTCGAATTTGGTAAAAGCGGCAAAATTGTCGAGATTTCACTATGTAAGCTTATGAAATTAGTTATATTTTACCAAGGGCTGATTTTAGTTCATCTTAAAACGCTCGCTATCATTATGAGAGACAGTGCAACGAACAAGCTTCCAAATAAATAACTCTTATTGCCGGCCTTTTTATTTAAACGAATTCCTGTTGCTGTTTCTGATTCGAGTATCATTGCTTACTTACTTTTTGCAATTTTGTACATAGGACGGTCAAAGTAAATAGCATGTTTGGGATATGCATAGATAAAAGACTTAGTTCATGAGGAATGTGCTTTGGGTTGTGAAGTTTAATCGTAAACGTAATATTCGGCCTTTCATGCTGTTACACTTTATTTTCACAACCAATTTTCCCTGCAGCGAAGGATATTTCAGGATTTATGCAACGAAAATGATCGGCTTTCTCTTTATTTGGCATTCAGTGACTTAATTTTTTTTTCATGGTTATTATTAAGATAGACGACTTCTTCGCTATTGTCATTGTTGTTATTATTATTTTTATTTATTTATTTTTTTTTTTTTTTTTTTTTTTTTCTATAACAGTCCTCCAATTCGACTGGGTGGTATTTATAGTGTGGGGTTCCGGGTTGCATCCTGCCTCCTTAGGAGTCTGTCACTTTTCTTACTATGTGCGCCGTTTCTAGGATCACACTCTTCTGCATGAGTCCTGGAGCTACTTCAGCGTCTAGTTTTTCTAGATTCCTTTTCAGGGATCTTGGGATCGGGCCTAGTGCTCCTATGATTATGGGTACGATTTCCACTGGCATATCCCATATCCTTCTTATTTCTGTTTTCAGATCTTGATACTTATCCATTTTTTCCCTCTCTTTCTCTTCAACTCTGGTGTCCCATGGTATTGCGACATCAATGAGTGATACTTTCTTCTTGTCTTTGTCAATCAACGTCACGTCTGGTCTATTTGCATGTATCACCCTATCCGTTCTGATACCATAGTCCCAGAGGATCTTTGCCTGATCGTTTTCTATCACTCCCTCGGGTTGGTGCTCGTACCACTTATTACTGCAAGGTAGCAGTAACATTCCAAATGTTAAGGGAATGGAGACGCCAGTGGGATGATTATGCCATTATGGTAGATCTTTTCAAGCCTCCTAGCGAGAAACAGACGATCCAGTTGCGGATGTGCCTAGCCCTTGAAACTCAACGTGTGTTGGAACACACCTTGCAGAAATTTAACCTTCCACAGATAAGTCTGTAGACGAAGTGTTGGATGCCCTGCAGTCTCACATAAAGGGTCTACGCATCGAAGTTCTTCGCCGAAGATGAATTGCTTAGTTGCAAGCAGATGGAAGGAGAATCTTTTGCCGACTTCTATGTAAGGGTTCAATGCATCACAGAGGAAGTAGACTTGTGCCCGGGGAATGCAGCTGAGGAGACCCAGTTGGAAATGAAAATTTTAATGGGCATCCAAGATGCAGAGTTAGTGTAGAAAATAATCTCCTTGGACACTGCCTCATTACAAGATGTCGTTACGACCTGTCGGTCACATGAAGCAGCTAAGAACGCAATTTCTGCCATACGTGCCCCACCTAACCAGTTGCACACCCTTTCTGCCTACAAAAAGGGTAAGAAGGAAAGGACAAGTGAAACCTTACCTTCAAAACCGACTTTAGCACCAGCTGCTTTATGCCAGTCCTGTGCTCAATAGCATGGCCCTAATGAGTGCCCTGCTACTAACAGCACCTGCAAAAGCTGTGCCTGCCTTGGTCATTGGTCCAGGACAATTAAATGCCGTGCCAGCAAAGCCCAGTGCTGCCTTTGCCACCGCATCGGACACTTTGATAAGTGTTGCAGAGAGAAGAAGAGGAACCACCAGGATGGATCTCCAAGCAACGCTACCACCCACTCCAGCAAGACCCAAGATGGATGTCAGAACAGCTGCTGTTGTCTAGGATACCCTTCTTCCATAGCACCCAAGAAACCCCAACCCATTTGTGTTTTTCTGTCATATGGCGACGTAAACTCTTGCCTACAGATGTTACCAGACACAGGTGCTGATGTGACCGTTATTGGGCAGCGACACCTAGAGAGTTTAGGCATCTCCAGGAGCAGCCTTCAACCTCCTCCGCCGACTACAACGTTTACTGCGGATGGGTCCAAAATGGCGCCTGCTCTTGGTATGTTCCAGGCTACTCTCACCTTAGGCAAGCAGTCTTGTTCTGCTAGGGTTCATGTCCATGAGAATGTCCAGACATTGTCAAGAGTTGGCCATAATATCTCTGGATTTTCCTAGCCCATTGCTGAAGTTAAACATGTCAGTAGATGCAAGGAGCTACCTATTTCAGCCACCACGTCGCCTTCGGCTGCCAAGGAATATTTCCTCCGGGAATTTGCAGATGTGTTGGTTTCCAAAGAAAACTTGAAGTCAGCACCTCTCAAGCCCATGGTTGGTTCTCCCATGAGGATTCATCTCTTAGGATGGTGCTGTGCCCTTCGCCATTCACACAACAAGACAGATTCACCTTGCCTTTAGAGTCCAGGTCAAGGAGGAGCTTGACTCATCAGAAGAGTATGCATCACCATCGACGTCTCCAAGCTGAACAGCAAAGTTTCCCACCCAGCCCACCCTTCGCATACACCCTTCACTGCTATTCATAGTGTGGACCCGAAGGCTCGGTTTTTCACAACAGCTGAAGCCTTCTGTGGTTACTGGCAAATGGAACTTGCCGAAGAGGATCAGCATTTGACTACCGTATGGTCGGTTCAAACACTGCAAAGGACTGATGGGCTTTGCAGCTACTGGAGATCCATTCTGTCTACGAGGCGACATGGCCCTTCAAGGAATCAAGAACTGTGTGAATGTCGTCGATGACATCCTTCTCCATGATGAGGCTTTTCAACGCATCAAGTTAGCACTCCTCCATCCACCTGTTCTCGGTGTCTTCGACCCAGACCTGCCTGTTGTCCTCCAGACAGATGCCTCACGCCTTAATGGTATTGGATATGTCCTTTTGCAGGACCATGGTAGTGGACGCCTGCGTTTAGTTCAATGTGGCTCTCAATTCCTTACAGACGCAGAGACACGATATGCCACTATTGAGCTCAAGATGCTGGCCGTGGTTTGGGCAATGTCAAAATGTAGGTTGTATCTTGCCGGCCTACAGAATTTTACTCTGATGACGGATCACCGGCCCCTCATACCTATCCTGAATCATTACTCGCTGGACGCCATCGAGAATCCTCGCCTCCAGCGTCTGAAGAAGAAAATTTCACTTTATTTGTTCACAGCTGTGTGGCATGCTGGCAAGTCTCTGAACATTCCTGATGCTTTGTCTCGAGCCCCAGTTAGCCACCCCACACCAGAGGACGAAATTGCAGGTGCCCCTTCCACCACCCATCTATGAACAGTCATGGCTGTGTATGCTGTCACCTCTTCAGGAAAGTCTCCAGCTCAAGATGCCAACAGGACTCTTCAGGATCTACAAAACGCAGCAAGAGCAGACCCTGTCTACACTCGCCTACTCGACTGTGTCACCTCAGGATTCCCCTCCAACAGATATGATCTGCATAACTCCTTACTCTCATACTGGAAGATACGGGACGAGCTGTACGCTGATGGTGACCTCGTTTTGTATGGAGCAAGAGTTATAGTTTCTGTCGCCCTCCGCCGCCGCACATTGTCCTGCTTACATGACAGTCACTGGGGCGTGGAAGCTACGAAGTGCCGGGAAAGACAGGCTGTTTTCTGGCCTGGTATCAACTCAGACATTGCCAACACAACTGGAGCTTGTGAGTCATGCCAGGTATTGCAGCCAACCCAGCAGCTGGAACTATTAATGAACGACGACAACCCCACAAGCCCTTTGAATCTGTTTCAGCAGACTTCTTTACCGTCACAGGAAAAGCCTTCCTCGTCATAGTTGACCGACTTTCAGGATGGCCTGTTGTTGTCCCATGCAAAGGTGATACTACCGCCTCTAATACAATCAGGATCTTCTGCCGCTACTTCCAGAGAGATCGTGTACCCCTCCGCCTCAGGTCTGATGGAGGACCACAGTTCACCAGCAATGAGTTCCGGGACTTTTGGAGCGATGGGGAGTCCGACATGTGATAACCTCCCCATATTATCCACAATCAAATGGTCATGCCAAGGCCGCCGTGAAGTCAGTCAAGCATCTCATCCTGACAACGGTACCCTCTGGCATCATTGATTGTGAAGAAATTGATCGAGGCCTTTTAGAGCTTCGGAATACTCCCAATTTCTCAGGACGCTCCCCCCCCCCAGAACCTGTATGGCCGACCTCTTAGGTCATGCATCCCTGCACACCCAGAGTCCTTTTCAGAGGAGTGGCAGGTCAAGACCGAGGACTGTGACTGCCATGCTGCCACCCGTGCTGAGCAGGTTAAGACTCAGTACGATCAGCATGCCCGCCCCCCACCCAGGTTGACTATTGGACAGCATGTACGGATCCTAGACCCGACATCTCATTGCTGGGACAAGGTCGGGGTAGTTATGAGTTTCGGCAGGTCAAGGGATTATGAAATTCGTCTCCCTAGTGGTCGTGTCTGGTGGTGAAACCGTCATTTCCTTCGGCCAGTGCCACCCCATAGTGTGGGCCCATCCCCTCATTCCCCTGTGGCCTCTTGCTTGGACCAGGAAAAGCAGTCCTTAGTTGATATTCCCCCAATGTACCCACGTCGTTCTCAAAGGCTCGCAGGAAAGAGTCCACTCGAGAGAGTACTACGAGCGTGAGGGGGAGGGAGGTGTAGGTAATTGAAAGAAACATTCAGTACGATATATGAACATTTATGTATAATATGTATTGCAATCTTTAACTTTCGTATTCATTTATATACATCCCTAAGTATTTAATATATCTCATTCTCATATGTCATGTACGTCTTGCAGTCATGTTTCGCCAGTACGGCACCACTCTGTTTCCTTGCTTGCACATTGTTTTGCGCCTCTGTGAGTTTGTGTATACTTCATTAGACATTAAGATCCTACTTTTAATATTTCGGTATTTCATTCATCCCCAACCTTTAGTGATAAGGATAACACATCGAACACACACGCGATGGACTTGAAATTCTGCATTGTTACTCAATCCCGGTGACAGTACATCCTTACATGATCAGTAGGTCAGCAGTGGCTTCTAGCGACCCTACACTAACCTCTCAGGACTTGTATTAAATTCTTTGGAACTTTTCACAACTTTCTTTGTCTCTAGAGGATATCAATTTCATTGGCTACGTTCATGAATCGATTACATTTTCTGTCAAAACTAAAAAGTATAAAATAAAAGAAAGATAAAACGTTTTTTAAACATGATTTTATGAATTTTTTTTAGACACTTTCATTAAAATGCACTCAAAAGTGAAAAATTATTTTTTTTAGACACACCAGGACTTTCTTATAATTAATCATGTCTACAAAAATAAAAGCGTGGGCCCCGAACATGGAAGGGAATGCTACAAGAAATAAATACAATATTTTTCTTTTCTTGTAGCATTTTCTTCCACGTTTAGCGCCCAAACTTTTATTTTGTAGACATAATTAATTGTAATAAAATCCTGGTGTGTCTCATAAAATATATTTTTCACCTTTTAGTGCATTTTAATAAAAGCGTCTTTTACAGTTTTTTTTTTATTTGCTAGAAATTGATCTATGTATACTAGCAGCTGAGCCATTTGCCAGCTGGAGTAACTACGCGCTTAGAAAACAAGGAGGGGGATTGTTAACCGCCCAACCCCACTCCCCCAAAATGCTTCCCAATCTTCATTACGGAGGGACTCAAACTTTATTCCAGCCCTTCTATTCCTCCGTTCTTAAAGGTGATGATGGTAATTTAGGATTATTATGCAGCCGTCATGGCCATCTAAAGTTCGTCCGGAAGGTTGAATCCTTATTAAAATTATTTACTTTCTTTATTCTTATTTTCTCTAGAAAAGCAATTTTTCGTTCTATACAGTGAGATGATTCCCGTTTGCTTCATCAAGTATTTTATTTTTATTTTCAAAGTTTAACCGCCATCC
>NC_087202.1:60986003-60988503 GCF_015104395.2 Macrobrachium nipponense | reverse complement strand
TTTGTTACTGACAAACAGCTCGCAGAACAGCAATCACCTTATTGTAATTCGGTGCATCCTACGATAGTAAATGATTGACTTACCGTTTTACTCGATGGTAGAGACTCACCACGCATTGCGAGAAATTTCAACCCAGTAAAGAGTTTACTAACCATCATTACGCTTTGCTCCACTTGGAGGCTCACGATTAACAACTGTTGTTAAAGCTCTAATTCATTTGTGTCCTTATCGTAACACCAACATCATAAAGTTTTACTATATTGGAAATAATCTAATTTAGAATGACATTTTCATTGCCAGTTTTGCTCAAAAGGAATATGGGAAAATTTTTTCCGGTACAGGAGCTCGGAGAACGTTTTTAAATAAACGGGCTTCGTACGCTAGTAGACTTTCCCAGCATGTAGTAAGTTCCTTCCGAAATCAGAGTGACTATATATATATATATATATATATATATATATTATATATATATATATATATATATATATAGTATATATATATGTATATATATATATATATATATATATATATATATTAGATATATATATATATATATGTATATTATGTATATATATATATTATATATATATATATATATATATATATATATAAATAATGTGTGTGTATGGATATATGCATGTATATATGTAGTATGTGTGTGCATGTGCCACATACACTCTGACGCACATTGAGCAATTTCACCCAAACTGTGACAGAATACTGTCGGGGTAAAACATCACTGGCACCAATGGGGGTGGGTGTAGGGAGGTGGGTGGGAAAGGGGTGACGCAAAATGAACCAAAACAGCAGATCTTAGCATCTAATCAACAGTTTTCGAGGTCGCTGAGATGAATAGTGACACTCCCAATGCCCCCCCATGTCCAAGATCAGCCCCAATAGGAAGAGGGGATGGAAAGCAGTGGGAAGTGGTGACGTGAAAATAACCGAAAATGACAGATATTAGTTTCTAATACATATTTTTGAGGTTGCTGAGATGAATAGTGGTGCTCCTGGTGCCCTTCAAGTCCAAGTTCAGCCCCCTCAATAGGGAGTTGGGGGGAAAGGGGTCGGAAGGGGGTGATATGTAAAAATAACTGAAAAGGACAGATATCAGTGGCTAATCCCCTGGTTCTAGTGACACTCATGATGCCCTTCAAGTCCAAGTTCAACCTCAATAGGGAGTGGGGTGGGGGGTGGGGGGAAAGGGCTGAGAAGAGGGTACAACGTAAATATGATGTAAAATGACAGATACTAGTGTCTATTCCATAGTTTTCAAGGGCACTGAGATGAATAGTGACACTCTTGATGCCCTTCATGTCCAAGTTCAACTCCAAGAGGGGGTGGAGGGAAGGGGTGACATGTAAAAATAACCGAAAAAGACAGATATTAGTGCGTAATCCATATTTTCGAGGTTGCTGAAATGAATAGTGACACACACATGAAATTGCAAGAATTTTTGGATGTTTCGAGCCTCTTCGCTCACAAACGCTGAAGGTCCACCTACTCCTGCTCACGCCCTTCACCATTCACTGCGCATATTCGTATTTCATTCATATTTCTTAGGTACCGAGGGCTATTTTTTTCAACATCTGCTCCACCATATTGCCAACTCTTTTTCGGGTTCCTTCTAGAACTTTTAATCTCTCAACTTGAGATTCCAACCTTTAAACACTTGTTTTTCACTCACTGCAAATCTTTTTCCACCAAATCCTTTTTTATATCATGCTCCAATCCTCAAACTCCTCTTAAGGGAGGTGTGAGTATCTTTGTTAGTGTTTTGAAGAAGGAGATGAGGAGTTAGGAATGGAATACGAAATAATAATCGGTAATAAAATGAATTAATTGCGTTTATTTCGACCATGAATCGATGTTCGCTTGGGAGTAGAAATTCTTCGCTGGAATGGATATTCCGATTGCTTATAGCGACTCTCTCTCTCTCTCTCTCTCTCTCTCTCTCTCTCTCTCTCTCTCTCTCATATGCACACTTTAATTTATTTAGCTTTACAGTCGACCTATTCTACTTCCTAGACATCGTTCGTTTCATGCATTATGGTATGGGGAGTTTTAACTCTCTCTCCTCTCCCCCTCACTCTTTCTCTCTCAAATTGCTTAGTATTCTGAAAGTTTTCCGAGACTGCGATGTTATTCATGTACCCAGTAGGTGCCCTCGACGTTAAAATTCATTGTCATGAATTCTAAGTGTGTTCAACCTTCACTGGAATTCGATAAAGAATTTTCGTTTCAGTTAAAAAATAAAAATTTAAAGTTTTTGAACGTATTTACATTTAAATTGAAATAGTTAGGTATTATTTTAGCTTTTACGCTTCATTGCTACATAGGATGTTTAATTTTTTAATGGTCATAATATATTATTTAAATTCAACTTGTATCAATTTTAAAGAAACTTTAGTTTAAAGTGAATGCTCTCGAAGTCCATTGTTCGAATTTCACTGCACTCCGGAAAATCTACCTGATAATGTACCGTTTGATGACGGACAGT
>NC_087202.1:60971003-60981003 GCF_015104395.2 Macrobrachium nipponense | reverse complement strand
GTATCCCTCAGGTGGGACATCCTTTGTTATGTGTTTCACTGTGTCCTGCATATCCAGTTCTCCCAGGGTCTGGAGTATGCTGCCCGCATAGGTTTTGGGCGTATCTAGCTCTTCATACAGGTTTATACACGCTAGCATTTTGTTTTTGTGTGGTCCATTTCTTTTGTTTCTGAGGGTTTTGCACAGAAAGGCAATATTTCTTTGCCCTATCCCTTGCGTGAGAGACTCTAGTTGTGTTTCTGCCCTAAAGAGACAAATTCTTGTCTGTATTGGGGCTTATGCTGGGTGTGCGGTTGTGTTTCTGGGAGCCTGTTGGGGGGCCCCTAGCTGCAACAGCATAGGACTTTGGTCCCTGCTGGGTAGTAGGAGCTGCAACTGTCTGGTGGGATCTGGTGGTTTGTGAGTGTCCAGGGAGGCTCCGAGGTGCAGTGCCTTTGAGAGTATCAATTTTCTGTAGCCTTATTGGGCATTTTCTATTCCATGCATGGTGGTTTCCCTTGCATGCGGGGCATCTGGCATTGGTTTCCTGTCCAGCTTTGAATTTGTCCGTGCATAATTTTGTGGGATATCTCCCACTGCATAATCTACAAATGGCTTTGGCAGTGCAGGCACTGCTGTGATGTCCATACTTCTGACAGTTGGAACATCTGAGAGGCTCTGGCGTGTAGTCCATGGTGGGGAAGGAGCCCCACATGCCGAGATTCAGTCATTTTGGCTGTGGTTCTTTCCACATAACTAACACACTTTATGGGTTGGCTGAGGGTTGGGTCCCTTTGTGTTGCATCTGTCTGCTTTGACAACTTTTGGGTGTTCAAGGATAGCCCTGGTGTTAAATTGCAGAGGGAAGTGGCATAATATGAATTTGGTGGGTTTGTCTTCCAGATTTAGGTATTTGAAACAAGCTGGGTTATTTATCATGTATTCATTTGTTAATTCATTAGTGGGCATAACAAACAGTTCTCCTTTGGTGGCGGGTCTTACCTTGAATAACTTACCTTTCTTCTGAAGGTCCTTTACAAATTCATAGGAACTACTGCCGGTTGGAGGAAAGATAAGGTATTTTCCATGTGAGGGGGCTGAAGGTGCTGCTGGTGGTCCTTGCTGCTTCCGTTTGTGTTTGGTAACCAGCTGGAAGCCTTCGTCAGTGTCCTCGGCAGGGGGGTTTGCTCTTTCTTCTGGAGTGGCCATGGTGCTTTCTTCTTCGGAGGAGGTGGAGGAGTCCAATCTTGGCCTTACAGCCTCAGGCGCATCTGAAAAGGAGGAGGAAGCAGACGTTGTCCTTTTCCAGTTCTCTGGTGCTGTTGTCTCTGCAGGGGTGGGTGTGGGCTGAGTCAGGGGTCCATGGCTGCATCCGTCTATCTGTGAGAGAGAAAGAGAGAGAGAGAGAGAGAGAGAGAGAGAGAGAGAGTGTATGTGTGTGTGTGTGTGTGTATGTTGTGTTTTACTTTTGCCTGAAGGGCCTAACTTCTGTTTTATAAGAGACACCAGCCTATCGTTCCTATGCTTCTTGCAATAAAGGATTGCAAAAGTAGGAAGTTTTGTCTCTTAGTCCTTGCTTCAATGGGAGTTTTTAAACCACAACGGCTACCGAATTTTAGTCAAAAGAGACCGTTGGTAATAGAAAAATTATTTGAGATGTCAATTGAACGTTCTTATATTATGTGAGAGAGCTCTCTCAATTTTATAATTCTCGGTTTCGTCGTAAAATCGCTGAAAATTCCGCCGAAAATCGCTTGAAAAAAACGCCGCTAACATCGACTGGGATGGCGCTATCACTCGCTGCCGCTCGCGTTCGCCAGAGCAGATCCCAGAAGAGAAGTTACTGCTACGGGTGCCGAGCAGCAATTGTGTTTTGGTGTGGTGTCCATCCTCCTTATATTTGGGGGTGTCAGCTGGGGGTCTGCCCGATGCTGATTTCCTATTAACTGGTGGCAGTAAATCTTTGTTTTCATTGGTAGCTAGAGCCAGGTCTCAAGCTATTTTCACCAAGTCGATGGTTACGAAGCTGCAGGCTCTGCAGCCTTCTAGACCTGAGTTGTGCAGTAACGTTGTTGGATGTTGCGTTATGCTGCGGGACGTCAGGGCTGATATGATAGTTATTGCCTGCAGGAGTATCTCGTTCAGGGGTGTTGTCTTCCATAGAGTTGTCGTGGTCGGTGGTGTCGTTGTTGGTGGCAGGTCTTCTCATACTCGTGAGGAAGAGAAATTCTTACTGTGTTGTATTCAGTGTTGGTTTCTTTTGCTGGATGAGAAGCGCCTCCAGCAGGCATAACTGATGGGCATCAGGGGCCTTCCCGATGATCTTAGTGTTCTGGATGATTCCATTCCGGGAGATGGCCTCCTGATGCTTGGTACGGGCGTGGTTCTTATTGGCCCCCTATTGGGCATGGCAGGAGAGAGTCTTAAACAGGTGCATGCTAGTCATACCAACGTAGGTACCGCTGCAACCACGGAATTTGCATGTGCATTGGTATACCACATACGTCTGCTTCAGGGGGTCTTGTAATTAGGTCGGGTGTCCTCTGATTCTGGTAATATATAATTGATTCAATTTTCTTGGTGTCGTCGATTATTTTCGGAAATAATCTTCTTAACGGAGTCCTCTTCTTCATGGCAATGCAAACTCATGAAGGCTTTATAATACAGCTTGATATTATCCTGGAGGCGGGGCTGCGTGCTCTCACTACCGTACCATTTCTCCAGGACTGTACGGTCTTCTCTACTATTAATTTATTCAAATACCCGTTATTTACGAGTACTTGGGAGGCGCTATTGAGTTCCCGATGAGTGTCCTGCCAGGTCGAGCAGTAGGAGAGGGCTCTTCTGACGAAGGCCCTGATGGTCATGCTTTTGAATCTGGCGGGGCACCTGCTGTCACCGTTGAGGCAAAGTCAAAGGTTAGTCTTCTTTGTGTAGACAGAAGTACGGAGGCCGTCTTTTGCCTTACTCACAAGGACTTCAAAGAAAGGGAGCCGATTGTCAGTGCTGTATTCAACTGTGTAATTCAGCACGCTGCACTGCTGAAATGCCTGACGGAGGGCTTCTAACTCATCCTCAGCATCGACTTGAACAAAGATATCATCGATATAAGTATCAATCAAGACGAAGGCTGCCGTCTTGTCCGCGCGTCGCATCATGATGCTCTCTTTCTCCTTCAATTCCTTCGCTGCTTTCTTCATCTCCTTGGTGAGGATCCCGCTGGAGTGCGAGCCCCTCTCCGTAAGGGCTTCAGCAAGTAGGAGGGGTTGAAGGGCGTCGGTAGTTCTCACGATGCTCTGGGCTTAGAGTTACTGGATGGAGTCGAGGAGCAACTCGATTTCGAGTCTCTTGTCGTGAAGCCTGGTTCTCGAAATGAAGTGGCAATTAAGAACCAGCTCCAGAAGGGCGTCTTGATCGAGGGTGAGGTCGTCATCAGTAAGGTTAATGTATCCTTTGGTTCCTTCAGGGATGTGGAGTTTGCCGCCGTTCAGGGAGATGAGCTTGCGCAGGGGACCTCTCATCCGGTGCTTCATGTCATTCTCCTGAAGGCGGATGAGGCATCCTCGATGTTCCCAAGGTATGTTGGTCCCTCTCCTGCGAAGTTGTCTTCTTCAGTGGGTGTGTCACGTTCAGGGTTAAAGTATGCTTGAGAGAGGGTCTGTTTCCTAAGTATTATTATAATTATTATTATTAGGAAGGAGGCCTTCTCTGAGGGCAGTAGCATTGAATACAATAGCTGTTTCAAGGGCATTTAATTTATATAGAATCCTATCAATTCTTCTTCTTATCTTTTTCTCGTCAGCATGTAGTGGTGTATTAAGTTTCCTAAGGACATGTAAAGATTTTCATTTGTCTTAGGTTTATTCCTCTAACGTGTCGACAGCGCACAGGGAGTCATCTATGAGAGTTTACAGTAATGTGAATTAAGATACGTTTTACAAGTATTTATAGCATGCAAGGTCGTGTACAATCGGTGGGCGGGTCGGTGGGCAGGGATTTTAATTGGTCGTTGGATGGTATCGAAATCTCTCCCTGAGGTGATCAGATCTGCGTGGTCAGGACGAAGTTATTACTGTCGGTTAGGTGTTGGTTGGGGTACCACCTCTTGGGCGGCAGGCTGTGCAGTTGACATATCTTCCGCTCGTTCTCTCCCGCTTTCTCTGTCTGCTTCTTCCTCTCTTTCTCTCTCTGCAAGTTCCTCTCTCTCCATCTCTCTTTCTCTTTCTCTCTCTGCTTGTTCCTCTCTCTTTCTCTTCCTCTCTCTCTCTCTCTCTGTCTCTGTCTCTGTCTCTGTCTCTGTCTCTGTCTCTCTCTCTCCCCCCTCGATCTCTCCTCTCTCTCTCGTGGCGGTATACGGAGTCGGTTGGTTTCTTGTGCTATTTCTTTTTATGATGGTGGGAAGAAATTCTATTTCTTATACCGTGTCGGTTTTTTTCCTAATATGTGTAATGCTCAGCTCTTTCTGGTCTCCTGTTATGTTTTTCCCTATAGTGAATGAAAATGGCCCCTTCTTGAAGGTGGCAGGAGAGACGCTTGGAGAGTCTGGTGGTGGTCATCCCGATAGAGTGGTGGCATCCATCCACCGAGCATGTGAATTCGTAGATGACACTCCTTCTCTTCTAAGACGTTTCTGGGGGCGCCGGGTTGTTTCTAAGAAGCAGCTGGCTGGTTTTCATGTTTTTGTAAAAAATTATGAGGCTAATTTTATCACTTTCTGTAGTGGGGGAGACATTTTTGTTATCATCCAACGACCAAATAAAATCCCACCGATTGTACACGACCTTGTATGCTATAAATACTTGTAAAACGTATCTTAATTCACTTTACTGTAAACTCTCATAGATGACTGCCTGTGCGCTGTCGACACGTTAGAGGAATAAACCTAAGACAAATGAAACTCTTTACATGTCCTTAGGAAACTTAATACACCAGCCTTACCTTACCTTACAGACCTTACATCTTGTTCGGGTTGCCCCAGGTCCCTCAGTGTGAGGCACCTCTAGTGTCTACCAGAGAGTTGCTAGTACATCTTCCGGTATATTTTGCATCTTCCAATCTTGGATGGTCTGGGATGCAGTTTAGATATTTGTCGAGCTTATTCTTAAACACATCTACGCTCACTCCTGATATATTCCTCAGATGAGCTGGCAACGCATTGAATAGACGCTGCATTATCGATGCTGGTGCGTAGTGGATTAATGTCCTGTGTGCTTTCCTTATTTTTCCTGGTATAGTTTTGGGCACTATTAATCTACCTCTGCTTGCTCTTTCTGATATTTTTAGTTCCATGATATTTTCTGCTATTCCTTCTATCTGTTTCCTGCCTGAATTATCATGTAGCGTTCTCTTCTCCTTTCTAGACTATATAATTTTAAGAATTGTAGTCTTTCCCAGTAGTCTAGGTCCTTAACTTCTTCTATTCTAGCTGTAAATGACTTTGTACACTCTCTATTTGTGCAATATCCTTTTGATAGTGTGGGTACCATATCATATTGCAATATTCAAGTGGACTACGAACATATGTTTTATACAGCATAATCATGTGTTCAGCTTTTCTTGTTTTGAAGTGCCGTAACAACATTCCCATTTTGCTTTACATTTTGCCAACAGAGTTGCTATTTGATCATTGCATAACATGTTCCTATTCATCATCACACCAAGGTCTTTAACTGCTTCCTTATTTGTGATGGTCTCATTATTAGGTCCCTTATATGCATATAGCTTTCTTTCTCTGTCTCCATAATTTATTGATTCAAATTTATCAGAGTTAAATACCATCCTATTTACCTCTGCCCAATCATATACTTTGTTAAGGTCTCTTTGTAGAGCGTTCCTATCTTCATCACAAGTAATTTCTCTACTTATTCTTGTGTCATCTGCGGAAAACTACTCAATATCCTGCCCGAAACTACCTAGCTACATGCTGAAGAGAAAAAGATAATAAGAAGATTGAGAAGATTCTATATAAATTAAATGCCGTTGAAACAGCTATTGTATTAATTATTATTATTATTATTATTATTATTATTATTATTATTATTATTATTATTATTATTATTATTACCTGTCCAATAGAAAGAGTAGTAGATAACATATAGCCAATAGATAGCATACACTCAATCTCTTCTGTGGTGAAAGAGTTTCTCAAATGTGGTAGTTGGTCTTAAGTAAAATCCTATTCGACCTCCTGAAGTGAATAGTTGAACTGAGCCGGTGACTTTCTGAAGTAATGGTAAAACTTCATTTCATCATCTTGCAACTCTTTACATTGAACTCTTATATTACAGAGACCTTTTGTGTGATGCGGTTTTGAGCAAGATTGACAGACAATTGTGTTTATAAGTGACATTCTGGAGAGAGAGAGAGAGAGAGAGAGAGAGAGAGAGAGAGAGAGAGAGAGAGAGAGAGAGAGAGAGAGAGAGAAGAAACTGTAAATAATTTCATATAAATTATTTCTTGGATTTCCGCTGCCGTTGGATATGATTAATTTGGTATTAGATCGAATATTTCTCTCTTCGATCCTAATAAAGATGCTTGATTGTAAAGCGAGAGGGATATTAATTATGCGGTACTTGCGTTTTACACAGAATTGAATTAACTTGACAACGGCATAGCATTAGATGTCTGAGGGCCAGTCTCAGAAGAAGAAAAAGAAGAAAGAGAGACTAGTCAAGAGAATGGGATATTTATATGGAAACATTAAAAGCCAAAGGAAATTTATCTAACTGTATGGTCACGATCAGGTTTAATGTGTTTTCTCTATGGTTTTGTATGTGAATAGAAAAATCTATTGCACACGAAGAGGTTTCCTAGTCAGGTAGTTTGGATTATTATCTGTAATTTTTGGAAACACGTTCTTAGAGCAGATCCAAGCCATGTTCGGACGAGTATGATTAATTCATAGGGATGCCCCAATTTCTAGTAATGTTCCTCTCCCGATAGAAGTTGGGCGCTCAGAAGGTAATGCTAACGATTGGCTCAATTTCCACAAAATTTATCCAAGTCTGGAAACGCGGTTATGATGATTATTATAGGACCTTGGCTGCAGATCAGCCAGGCGCTTAATTGCTGTGCTGTGTAAACGCGTACGTGAGGCAGCATCGCTGCGTGAGCATCCGCTTGATCTGCAATTAGTAACTGTTGCCGGTTTCTTCACCTTCGCTTCTCGTGCCCTTCCTCATCATCAGTATCTCCTTCATGCATTCTCATCGCCTCCATTCTCCTTACCTTCTCAACATTTTTTGTCCTTTCTCACCTTAGAAAGGGGGGAGGGGGCCGCAATTAAGTGTAATTCAGTCAATATGTCATTCTGGTGAAAGTTAAGCAATGCATTTTTCTGTTTAATGAAGACGATGAAAACAAAAGGCAGACTTTTGCTAAGGGACAGAGGAATGAGAGGTGTTGGGACGATGGGAATGTTTGTTAGAAAATTGAACATTGGCATTCAGTATACAGTTCTGAATTGGGTATTTTCCTCTGAATGTGTTCGTTTTGATATTTTTTGCTGAGTCAAAACGAAAACAGCCGGGAATTTACCTATCGAAGTGACTATATTATGTGGAACATTGGTCAGAATTCTGCCGCGAGTTTTTGGTTCGTTTTTGATATCATTGTACGGAGACTTTATTAAATTTGGGATTACCTGAAGCGTCATGAGACGCATTCATTTGAATTTACGCAAATAATGGTGTGCGTGTCTTGTAGTAACCTGTAATTAACATGCTCTTAATATAGTTAGCAATTTGCCAGGTATTTTTAAACAGTAACATCCTAATTGAAACCAATACCGCCAAACATACAGGCAATGCAGGCAAGCAGATTAGTTTCATATATCTAATACTGGTTATCAGTAGATTCATCGAGTAAAACGACATTACTAGATAACAACAATAACAATGTTAATAATGACAACTGCTATCAGTATGACATTCTTTAAAGGTAGGCGGCTCGTTCACAAATGGAAAACTTTAAATTCTTCGAATTTTATTTTATTTGAAAATATTTTTTGGAATTAAGTCTTAGAGGAAAAGGTATTCTTGCAAGTTTGATTTTCTATCTCATTGAGGTAATCTTTGGAAAATATCGTACAGTACGTTATTATTTATGGCGTCATAGTTCTCTGCTATTAACTTTTGTTACTGTAAGGAACCCCAGGTGGAATCATTGGTTTAAAAAGTCGTTTTCTTGTGTCATATGAGGTATTTTTCCTCACTCTGGCATATTCTTTGGAATTTCAGAGTATTCTGTCATGTGATATATTTTTATGGATATTGGTTAACTAAAGGCGAAATCGGCCGGGACTTTAACCTATTCTGTTAAACCATGTGGTACGTTGCACACTGTCATCAAGTGTCCCTAAACCAGACTATGGTGTCAGTGCAGGGCGACGCAGAGGCCATTATCAATTATAATTCCCCTTGGGCGTGAGGTATTGCAAAGGTATAATGAATTAAATATTAGACGTTATTCGTGAATATATATATATATATATATATATATATATATATATATATATATATTGTGAATTAGATATTAGACGTTATCTGTGAATACACACACACACACACACATATATATATATATTGTAATGTTAGTTAGGGGAAATAGTGTAGATATAAAGAGAGAGAGTGAGATCCACTGATAGACAGATGGAGAGAGAGAGAGAGAGAGAGAGAGAGAGAGAGAGAGAGAGAGAAGAGAGAGATTCGTGAAGCAGCGGTAGTATTTATCGGGCTGGTGACAAAATAACTAAAACAGGTAGATTGTTTGTCGTCCTGGCAGCAATTAAAGATTGCATTCGACTGCTTTACGACAAAACTATCGAAATAACCTTTAACCTGCCACCGGAACCCAGACATTTCCGGTCATTAATCATGTCCCAGGGAAGGAGGTGCTGAATTTAATTACTGCCCAAAGGGGGTGGTACAATGGATGCCACTACTAATCACCCACCAATAAGGAAGACCAGAAGGCGTCAACAGAAAAAGTCCGCCTACTACGACTCTCAGGAGATGTTATTTTGAGGATGTCAGCAGAAGCAAAAGAACATCTATAGGGTGGTGTGTACCTTACCAGCTGTGGGAAGAAAGGCTTAAAACATCGACACGTCTCTATAGATAACACTTCTCCTCAAGCAGATAATAAGTGTCATAGCACCCACAGTATGAATTATACTTGTATGTTTATCAATAGCATATATTTTATTTTGTGTGAATGAAATAAGAAAGGCTTCGTTGTATCTTTCTAGCATCCTGAGACTTTAAAATAGAATTTCTACAAGAATCCAGAGTAACCAGAGAATCAACAATCTACAATAAAATATAAAAAGACTACAATACACTGGTGGCCTACAAATAAATAAAGATGAAAGAATAAAAAAGCCATTGCAGAGGTGACAGCTAAAAAGGACAAATGCAATAAAATTGATTACATTTGGTGTCAGCGGTGGGATGTTAAAATTATTTCAGTAGCTTTATCGTAAAGCAACGGATACATATATTTAATTCCCACCAGTATGATAAACACTTCGCTTCTTTGGGTTATTACGACAAACACATCCGTTGCTTAACGCTTCTCTCTCTCTCTCTCTCTCTCTCTCTCTCTCTCTCTCTCTCTCTATTAGTGGATCTCTCTCTCGCTTTCTCTCTCTCTATCTATACTATTTTCCCTAACTAACATTACAATACTATATATATATATGAAATTGTAATAGCCACAATGCCCTCTTAACTTGAGCTCCAACGTCAAAGAAATTTGAAGAAATCATGATGTCCGGTAGCGGGAAACGAACCCGCGATACCATAATCACGACGAGGTGACAAGCGTATCAAAAAGAAAAGAAAAAAAACGAGCAAAGAATTTGAGAAGTTAAGAGGGTGTTGTGGCTATTCCAATGTCCAATGCATCTGGTAAAAATGATCAGTAGATTCTACACACACACATACAAACACAATATATATATATATATTAATATATATTAATATAAATATATATATATTATATATATTTTATTTTATTGTTG
>NC_087202.1:60922867-60970503 GCF_015104395.2 Macrobrachium nipponense | reverse complement strand
CAACAATAAAATAAAATATATAAAAAAAAAATTAAAAGAGCTATATACAAGACTTTAATTTTAAAAGCGGACGAAGGAAACTGATAAAAACGAAATAAAAATAAAATTGTTAAGAGCAGAAAACACACGTGATCAAAAGACGCACTTGGAAAGTAAATAGTAAAATTCAGAACACATACTTGAATACAGACACACTTAAAAAAATTACTAATAATAAATGAATAAAATACTGAAGGTTAACCTACCATTACAGAGGGTAAAGACGCACTAAGACATACAAAATTTTTTTCGAGACGAGGCAAAGAGTTAAGAAAGATAAAAGGGAACAGCGGTAGTTTGGCAGTTCAGAGAAGGAACTCGTTGTTTAATGTTTCAAGGATAAGTATGTCTTGGGGTTGTTTGTATAAACCAATGATCTTAAAATCTTCATAGATGATTTCGGTTTTGCATTTAATTGTATGGCCCACCGACCCGCCCACCGATTGTACACGACCTTGCATGGTATAAATACTAGTAAAACGTATATCTTAATTCCCTTTACTGTGGAAACTCTAATAGATGACTGCCTGTGCGCTGTCGACACGTTAGAGAATAAACCTAAGACAAATGAAAATCTTTACATGTCCTTAGGAAACTTAATACACCACTAAATGCTGACGAGAAAAAGATAAGAAGAAGAATTGAGAGGATTCTATATAAATTAAAATGCCCTTGAAAACAGCTATTGTATTCAATGCTACTGCCCTCAGAGAAGGCCTCCTTCCTATTTATACCCGACTACGGCTCCATGATCCAGCTGTGACGAGAGAAGACAACACTACATCCTTCAGGGAGACATTGGTGCTCCACCAGCTGGAAGAGAAGAAGAAAGAGAGGAGAGAAATAAAAAGAGAATTAGATACACTACAAACACAGAGACAAGCAGCTTCCCAAAGAACCCCCCGTCCAGACATTGATGCCCACCTCCAGCGCTGCAGCAGAAGGATTACCACAAGAGAGAAAGTGGGATACTTAAGAAACTTGTGAGGCTTAATGGAGGAAGTATGAAAATTCCCCGAAAAAAGAATGATTTCATCAACCTCACGAAATATAAACCGACACCCGAAGAAGAAGATCTTATCTTGGGCTCAATACCCACGTGACAAAAAAGCCAAACCCACACGCCAAGCGCCTGGAGGTCGAAGTCCTCCTTGACTAATCCAGTCCCTTGAGGACGAAGGCAGGGTGAGGTCGAGCGACTCCTCCAGCCCTTACTGTTAGCAGAACCCTTACCAACCGAGGAGCCCCATACAGAAGCGCTATCCTAACCACAGAATTGAAAGAAACTGCTAAAAACTTGAAATCAAACAAGAAATAACAATAAGAAGGGCAGACAAAGCTGCTGCCCTAGTGCTCATCAAGACCTCTGAATTACATGAAGAAACTGGACCAAATACTGGCTGGTCAATCCAACCAAATTCAGAAAAAATCAACAAGAACCCCATCGAAGACATCCGACGAGACATCATTAGGACAATCGAAAGATTCCATACCACTAGGAATGCTCCCAGGCTTCCCCTTGCCCAGGGTGATAACCAGGGTATATTTACGGCACCGTAAAAACCCACAAGCATGGTAATCCTCTCCACCCTATTATAAGCCAAATCCCAACCCAACATACAAAAATCGCGAAGAGATTCAATGAACTCCTCTCGCCATATATCCCTGACAGGTATTGTTTACAGTCGTCTACCGACTTTTTACGTAAACTTCGAGACTCTCCGTCTACAGGTATCATCGCCTCTCTTGACGTCGAGAGCCTCTTCACGAACGTTCCAGTCGACGAGACGATTGAACACATCCTCGATAGAGTATATAGAGGTGAGGACACATAGGCTTTGAACATCCCAGAGGAAGCCCTAAAAGCCTCCTTGAAAATATGTACCAAGAAGGCACCATTCACGACCAACAGAGGACATCTTTATTGCCAGATTGACAGCGTGGCAATGGGATCCCCATTCGGGGTTCTATTTGCCAACTTCTACTGAGTGTCGTCGAAGAAAGGGTTTTCAATAAGATCCCCTGTCCTCCCCAATACTACCGCTACATAGACGACACCTTCATAAAAGTTGACAGAGAAGAGGACCTTGAAACTTTATGAAAGACTTTCGAAGAATGCTCCGTCCTCCACTTCACGTGTGAACGCAGCGTTGACGGTGCCCCTACCCTTTCTAGAGGTTCGGGTACAGCAGACCCCTACGGGATACACCACCACGGTTTACAAGAAACCCACAAACCCGGGTCTATGCCTTAATGGGTCTAGCGAGTGCCCAGACAGGTATAAAAGATCGGTGGTAGATGCCTTCGTCCGCTGCGCCCTACACACTGTTCCATATGGAGAGAAACCACCAGGGAATCGAAAGGTCAACACAAGTCCTCATCAACAATAACTTTTCAAACAGCATGGTCGAACGCTAAACGAAGGACTCCATAAATTAATGGCACCAAGAAAGAACAACCGAAAATCACGACCAAATTGGAGCTATAAAAATATTTTATAAAAAATTATATGCAACACAGATATTTGAAAGACGAAAAGGCTACAAGAAAACAATCAGTGAAAATGTCTCCCCCACTACAGAAAGTGATAAAAATTAGCTCATAATTTATTACAAAAACATGAAAATCAGCCAGCTGCTTCTTAGAAACAACCCGGCGCCCCCAGAAACGTCTTTGAAGAGAAGGAGTGTCATCTACGAATTCACATGCTCGGTGGATGGATGCCACCACTCTTATATCGGGATGACCACCACCAGACTCTCCAAGCATCTCTCCTGCCACCTTCAAGAAGGGGCCATTTTCATTCACTATAGGGAAAAACATAACAGGAGACCAGAAAGAGCTGAGCTTATAACGAACATAGAAATTATTGACCATGCACCGGACCGGAAACGCCTACGTTATCTAGAAGCATTACACATATTAGCGAAAAAACCGACTATCAACACGGTAAAAGAAACAGAATTTCTTTCCACCATGATAAGAAGAAATAGCACAAGAAACCAACGACTCCGTATACCGCACGAGAGAGAGAGGAGAGATCGAGGAGAGAGAGAGAGAGAGAGAGAGATGAGAAAGAGAAGCAAGCAGAGAGAGAAAGAGAAAGAGAAAGAGAGAGAGAGGGGAAGACAAGCAGAGAGAGAAAGAGAAAGAGAGAGAGAGAGAGAGGGGAACTTGCAGGAGAGAGGGAACAAGAGAGAGAGTAGAGAGACGAGAAAGAGAGGAAGAAGCAGAGAGAGAAAGCGGGAAAGAACGAGAGGAAGATATGTCAACTGCACAGCCAGCCGCCCAAGAGGAGGGTACCCCAACCAACACCCAACCGACGGTAATAACTCCGTCCTGACCACACAGATCTGATCGCCTCAGGGAGAGATTTCGTTACCATCCAACGACCAATTAAAATCCCTGCCCACCGACCCGCCCACCGATTGTACACGACCTTGCATGCTATGAATACTTGTAAAACGTATCTTAATTCCCTTTACTGTAAACTCTCATAGATGACTGCCAGTGCGCTGTCAACAGTTAGAGGAATAAACCTAAGACAAATGAAAATCTTTACTGTCCTTAGGATACTTAATACACCAGCTCCATGCTGATGAGAAAAAGATAAGAAGAAGAATTGAGAAGATTCTATATAAATTAAATGCCCTTGAAACAGCTATTGTAGTTAATGCTACTGCCCTCAGAGAAGGCCTCCTTCCTAATAATAATAATTATATTAATACTTAGGAAGCAGACCTTCTCTCAAGCATACTTTAACCCTGAACGTGACACACCCACTGAAGAAGACAACTTCGCAGGAGAGGAACCAACGTACCTTGGGAACATCGAGGATGCCTCGTCCGCCTTCAGGAGGACGACATGAAGTACGGATGAGAGGTCCCTGCGCAAGATCATCTCCCTGAACGGCGGCAAACTCCGCATCCTGAAGGAACCAAAGGATACATTAACCTTACTGATTACGACCTCACCCTCGATCAAGACGCCCTTCTGGAGCTTGGTCTTAAATTGCCCACTGCATTTCGAGAACCAGGCTTCATGACAAGAGACTCGAAAACGAGTTGCTCCATTAAGAACCACGTCCGTACCAAGCATCAGGAGGCCATCTCCCAGAATGTGATTATCCAGAACACTAAGATCATCGGGAAGGCCCCTGATGCCCATCGGTTATGCCTGCTGGAGGCGCTTCTCATCCAGCAAATGAAACCAACACTGAATACAACACAGTAAGAATTTCTCTTCCTCACGAGTATGAGAAGACCTGCCACCAACAACGACACCACCGACCACGACAACTCTACGGAAGACAACACCCTTGAACGAGATACTCCTGCAGGCAATAACTATAATATCAGCCCTGACGTCCCGCAGCATAACGCAACATCCAACAACGTTACTGCACAGCTCAAGAGGTCTAGACGGCTGCAGAGCCTGCAGCTTCGTAACCATTGACTTGGTGAAAATAGCTTGAGACCTGGCTCTAGCTACCAATGAAAACAAACGAAGACTTACCGCCACCAGTTAATAGGAGATCAGCATGGGGCAGACCCCCTGCTGACGCCCCCAAATATAAGGAGGATGGACACCACACCAAAACGCAGTTGCTGCTCGGCACCCGTAGCAGTAACTTCTCTTCTGGGATCTTCTCTGGCGAACGCGAGCGGCAGCGAGTGATAGCGCCATCCCAGTCGACGTTAGCAGCGATTTTTTCAAGTGATTTACGGCGGAATTTTCGGCGATTTTACGACGACACCAAGAATTATAAAATTGAGAGAGCTCTCTCACATAATATAAGAAAGTTCAATTGACACATCTGTTCTCTCTCAAATAATTTTTCTATTACTAACGGTCTCTCTTGCCTAAATTCGGTAGCTAATGTGGTCTATAAAAACTCCCATTGAAGCAAGGACTAAGAGACAAAGCTTCCTACTTTTGCAATCCTTTATTGCAAGTCTCAAAGGAACGATAGGCTGGTGTCTCTTATAAACCAGAAGTTAGGCCCTTCAGGCAAAAGTAAAACAAAAACAACATACACACACACAATCTCTCTCTCTCTCTCTCTCTCTCTCTCTCTCTCTCTCTCTCTCTCTCACAGATAGACGGATGCAGCCATGGACCCTGACTCAGCCCACACCCACCCCTACAGAGACAACAGCACCAGAGAACTGGAAAAGGACAACGTCTGCTTCCTCTCCATTTTCAGATGCACCTGAGGCTGTAAGGCCAAGATTGGACTCCTCCACCTCCTCCGAAGAAGAAAGCACCATGGCCACTCCAGAAGAAAGAGCAAACCCCCTGCCGAGGACACCGACGTAGGCTTCCAGCTGGTTACAAACACAAAACGGAAGCAGCAAGGACCACCAGCAGCACCTTCAGCCCCCTCACATGGAAAATACCTTATCTTTTCCTCCAACCGGAAGTAGTTTCCTATGAATTTGTAAAGGACCTTCAGAAGAAAGGTAAGTTATCAAGGTAGACCGCCACCAAAGGAGAACTGTTTGTTATGCCCACTAATGAATTAACAAATGAATACATGATAAATAACCCGGCTTGTTTCAAATACCTAAATCTGGAAGACAAACCCACCAAATTCATTATTATGCCACTTCCCTCTGCAATTTAACACCAGGGCTATCCTTGAACACCCAAAAGTTGTCAAAGCAGACAGATGCAACACAAATGGACCCAACCCTCAGCCAACCCGCAAAGTGTTAGTTGTGTGGAAAGAACCACAGCCAAAATGACTGAATCTCGGCATGTGGGGCTCCTTCCCCACCATGGACTACACGCCAGAGCCTCTCAGATGTTCCAACTGTCAGAAGTATGGACATCACAGCAGTGCCTGCACTGCCAAAGCCATTTGTAGATTATGCAGTGGGAGATATCCCACAAAATTATGCACGGACAAAAATTCAAAGTGGACAGGAAACCAATGCCAGATGCCCCGCATGCAAGGGAAAACCACCATGCATGGAATAGAAAATGCCCAATAAGGCTACAGAAAATGATACTCTCAAAGGCACTGCACCTCGAAGCCTCCCTGGACACTCACAAACCACCAGATCCCACCAGACAGTTGCAGCTCCTACTACCCAGCAGGGACCAAAGTCCTATGCTGTTGCAGCTAGGGGCCCCCCAACAGGCTCCCAAAAAACACACAACCACAACACCCAGCATAAGCCCCAATACAGACAAGAATTTGTCTCTTTAGGGCAGAGACACAACTAGAGTCTCACACGCAAGGGATAGGGCAAAGAAAGAAATATTGCCTTTCTGTGCAAAACCCTCAGAAAAAACAGAAATGGACTACACAAAAACAAAATGCTAGCGTGTATAAACCTGCATGAAGAGCTAGATACACCCAAAACCTATGCGGGCAGCATACTCCAGACCCTGAGAGAACTGGATATGCAGGACACAGTGAAACACATAACAAAGGTATGTCCCACCTGAGGGATACCAAAAATCACCTCCTGGGTAGAAGACCCAATCCGGTATAACTTTACAATACTACCGGCAAACAAAGCACTGTGCACAGCACAGATGAAAACTGCAGCAGAAGAAGCAATCAGGAGCACAGTAGCTGAAAAAACACATGCGCACACACACACACACACACACACACACACACACATATATATATATATATATATATATAATATATATATATATAATATATATATATATATACACTGACTAAATACATTTTACTGAACAGATTGATTCGTATTTATTGCCTATTTGTTTGCCCATAAAAGTACTTTACTTTTTTTCAGTTTTTCATTCGAAATAATTAATAGCTCTTCTGGTCATTTGTATTCCAGCATTTTTCTTTTCAGTTTTTTTTGCAGACACGGAAATCCTGTATTGTAAGGAACGTGATTTATAACATTTCAAATTATCTGGGTTATTCAACTAAACGAGGGTCTAGATATATGTTTTATTAATGATAATGACTGTGTGCGAGTTTGCGTGTGTGTGTGTGTGTGTGTGTGTGTATCCACTGAGACCCATCTGAAAATCGAGTGCACCATGCTTCATTCTTATAACATTTCCTTGGCATTTGTTGCCTCGTTAGCTGATGAGAGCATTTGTGTTTTGACCGTTTGATGTTATGACAAGATATATTTTTTTAAAGCAAACTCTCTCTCTCTCTCTCCTCTCTCTATACATCACGGTTCACAGTGAAGCCCTTAAACCACACCGCCACCACAAGAGGATACAAGTTTATGCCGCCTCTCATCTACAAATACCTGTCGCTCTCAGGTGTTTGTTGTTTGGAGCCGGCATCAACCCACCTGACCTCGGTAACGTTGTAGTGCTTTTATCCGCACGTAGCCATTATATGAGTCATATCACATTACCGTGATTCATATACATATATCGAGCTACAAATGTATTTTAATATCGACTAAAAACAATTCCCCTTCGGGGGAATTAGATAGTAAAGGACATTGTAGCTCGATTTATATTATATAGATATATATATATATATATATATATATATAGTATATATATATATATATATATATATAGTGTGTGTGTGTTGTGTGTGTGTGTCGTGTGATTGTGTGTTGTATTGCATTATGATCTAGTTTATTCCAAAGGCGTTTTAAGAAGTTACATGTACCCTGCAAAAATTATGTTAGTTAAAAATAATATGCCATTAGAAAAAATTATAATTGCTGTCGGTGAGAACACTGATAACGCTCGATAAGTCGATGACGAAGGCTCGGCATTCAGGAGAAGGGCACTGGAAATCCAACCACTTCTGGCGGTGAACATCACTCAACGATTGGCTGGGCTTTCGTTGTTGTCCCCACGGTCTAGGTACATATATAATATACCTATACCGTGGCTGTCCTCTCTCTCCTCCAAAACCATTCTGATGTTTCGCTTGCAAGAAAGAGGTTGCCAGACTCCGAATAGCTTTCCAATTTATTCCGCAACAACATTTGCAAGGTTCCAAACATGTGTATATATGCATATTTGAATATGAAATACTAAAAGACTGAACAGAAATTATGAAAACCGTGTGGCTTTCCTTTATTTGTACTCGATGTGAACGAAGAATTATATTTTAGCCTAACTTTAACTTACATATAATTTTAACTCTTACGTCTTCGAAATCTACTATGAATGTATCTTATATTTTCACGGTTTTATTTGTATTCTTTATAACTTAAAGATGAGGCCTGGGAGCTTTGAAACGTTGCAATAAGTATACACATGAATATTTGCTGGTGTACTTCCCCGCCTTCTTGTCTTTATGATGTTGTTATGATGTGTGAACAACTACCACCTTGACATTCACATGTGTATATATATATATATATATATATATATATATATATATATATATATATATATATATATATCAATAGAGGGATCCACAGTAATATCCTTGTTATCTAGATATAATATGTTTATACAAAGCTTAAAGCTTTCGTCCATCCTACTGTGGACTTGATCACTAAGCAAATGAAGACATGTATTGGTGAAGAATTCCAAATAAACATAAACAAACAGACAAAGAACATTAACAAGGTTAAAAAATTCGAACAAGTCATTGGGTCGTTTGCCTTTCCATAATTCGCTGTGATCTACGGGGCGGGACAAAGCGCCGGTCTTCTTCCTGAATGACATCTTGACGGTCGTTAACCAAAAAGGTAGTTTGTAGATTAGGCTCTGGAACGGGCGAAGGATGGTTATTTACATTATCAGATTGAAGGAGGCTGTACACATTTCTGAAGTTCTTTATTCTGGCCCTTTTGCAAATTTCTTCACTCAAAAGTAAATTGTTCTGTATGCCAGTATTCCCCTCAAAAGTGTCATTCAAAGTGATGAGAGCTCCTTCCACAATTCTCCTAGTGGTCCTATCCGCACTCTTATAAATAACTTTTCCTCCCTTGAAGTCGATGGTATGATCGGATCCCAAGTATGCTTGGCAATGGCGCTGTAAACGTTGCCCAAACGGCAAGCTGCAACATGTTCACGTTTCCTCTGGTCCAGGGAACGACCGCTTTCCCCAATATAGCATTTGTCACAATTTTTACATCCTATAGCATAGACTCCAACATCGGTGTTTGGTTTTCTGCAACTGTTTTTGATAATTTTCTTTTTAAGAGTATTAGGGTATTGAAAAACTACGCCTGTTTTAGCTAATCTTTGTATGGAATTTTTTGAAATACTTTTTGTGGACAAACTTCCAGATGATTTGAAACCTTTTATATGGGTAAGATATGTTTTTATTCATATCATGACGAGAAAATCAAACGCAACGTTCTGACGAATTTGTTTTTTTAGAGCTTTTCGAGTTTGTGACCCTAGTTTCATTGACCAGGAATTCAATTCATTGACTACGAGTTTCAAAAAGTTATGTTACCCCAAGTTTTTTATCGACAGATGTCTTTCTAGAGCCAGAAGTATGTTTTATAATCCAAGGGAACGCTGTTCGACTGCTAATTTTAATGCCTTCCCCTTCCTTATAATCATGACCTGAAAAAAGTTTCCAATAATCTTAGAAAAGAAAGACATGGGTATAGCGTAGTTTTTCAATACCCTAATACTCTTAAAAAGAAAATTATCAAAAACAGTTGCAGAAAACCAAACACCGATGTTGGAGTCTATGCTATAGGATGTAAAAATTGTGACAAATGCTATATTGGTGAAAGCTGTCGTTCCTGGACTAGAGGAAACGTGAACATGTTGCAGCTTGCCGTTTTGGGCAACGTTTACAGCGCCATTGCCAAGCATACTTGGGATTCCGATCATACATCGACTTCAAGGGAGGAAAAGTTATTTATAAGAGTGCGGATAGGACCACAGGGAGATTGTGAAGGAAGGCTCTCATCACTTTGAATGACACTTTTGAAGGGAATACTGGTATACAGAACAATTTACTTTTGAGTGAAGAAATTTGCAAAAGGGCCAGAATAAAGAACTTCAGAAATGTGTACAGCCTCCTTCAATCTGATAATGTAAATAACCATCCTTCGCCCGTTCCAGAGCCTAATCTACAAACTACCTTTTTGGTTAACGACCGTCAAGATGTCATTCAGGAAGAAGACGGCGCTTTGTCCCGCCTCGTAGATCACAGCGAATTATGGAAAGGCAAACGACCCAATGACTTGTTCGAATTTTTTAACCTTGTTTAATGTTCTTTGTCTGTTTGTTTATGTTTATTTGGAATTCTTCACCAATACCATGTCTCATTTGCTTAGTGATCAAGTCCACAGGAGGATGGACGAAAGCTTTAAGCTTTGTATAAACATATTATATCTAGATAAACAAGGATATTACTGTGGATCCTCTATTGATTTCTTAGAAGCACGATACAGTGTTTTTTATATTGCATATAATATATATATATATATATATATTATATATATATATATATGGTATATATACATATATTATATATATATATATATATATATATATATATATATATATATATTATATATATATATATATATATAATATGTGTGTGTGTGTGTGTGTGTGTATATATATATATATATATATATATATATACATATATATATATATATATATTATATATATATATATATATATATATATATATATATATATATATATATATACATATATTTCGTTTGACTACAGACTCCCAAAGATGGGAGTGCACATTCGTTTACGCCACTATTTCTAGCCCTCCAACGCATTGTTACGCTCGCAAGAAAAAGTTCTTTGTTACCTGGTTCTCTTCGCTTCAGTGTAATGGATTTTTCAATTCCCAGTGCGACCTCAGAATTAAGCTCCTATTTCTCTGAAGTTGGAGAATAAAGGAAAATTTAAAGCTGTATTAGATGGAAAGGCGAGCAAGAGAAGGTTCGTAGGAAAGGGGAAAATGCGTTACAAGATGATACTAACAGATGGATAATAGTGCAAGGCGAGAAAAAAATCTCGCCAGACGGATAGGTCGAGCTATCGATAAATCTTGTTTGAGAAGTCGATCACTTTAGACTCGGTTTCGAACATCTACGACAGAACAGGTTATATGTGGCAGGCTTTGGTTGCTTGTGACATTTAAACAGATCTGCAACGCTGAAAACAACGACTGAGTATGAAAATGAAGTGTATTAGATGGAACACGAAAGGAGAGGAAGATCTAAGACCAAGTGGAGAGATTGCATTAGAGATGATATAAGGAGAATGACACTGGACAGAGGTAGATGGAAGATACTCATTAAAAGCGGCGACCCCAAATAGGGATGAAGCTGTGAAGAAGAAGATTGGCACAGTGCGCAAAAGTCCCATATTCTTTAATAGATGTCACTGTTAATGGTATCCGACAATTATTTCTCTACTATTTTTATGAATTTAAGGAATTATTACATTTACATTACGGTTCTTATTGTCTATAATTTCTTATAGGCTACCAGGTGTCATATTCATGTGAGTTAAATGTTTTTGGTAATTTTTCGTTGCTATTTACCGTTACATTTATTTATTATGCAAAATAACGATAAAATTAACAGCCAAAAGTAAAAGAAAAGAATAAATGCTGATATTTTCATCAAACCTGCAACCACGTATTTTTTTGCCTTTTTTATTTTCATTTTACAGAACTGTTACCTTAGTTTTAATCTTTTACCAAAAAGGTGTATCATTCGATGGATGCTTGCTAGCGTGTGACTGACCCTTTGAGTGTTCGATAAACATATATCCAACTAACTCCAACTACTACTTATGACTTATAAATCTAACTTGAGAAAATAACCGATGAGACAATTATCTGGTAACTCCTCATTCTTATGACAATGATGAGAAAAACCCATAAGTGAAATATTCCTACGTTTCATTTCGTGGAAAATAATTTCTCACTTACCTAGATACACTAAAATTAAATACGAAGATTATTGACAAAAATTAGTAAAATAATCTTTGAATTCTGCATATTTATAATTCATCTTGAGTTTTATTCGAGCACTTCTTTACAGCCCTGTGTGACTGCTCATAGGTTGTCAGACTTTAGTTGGCTACAACACTTGGAGTCCTCTTTTTGGTGGGGATGAGAGGAGGGGGAGGGGGGGGGCGGGTTGCGATAAATGGATTAATCTTTCACTTTATCCAATGCATTAGATAACGATATGAAATGGCGGATATCAGAAGAGGGGGACACGAAATGAGAAAATTAAGAAAAAGAAATGTCTATAACATAACCCAAACTATTCCTAAGGATGCAAGGGTAAAAAGCAGACTGTGTTTAGTCCTCCATAGCAATTGTCAGAACTAATACACCTGGGTCAGTCGACCTACACATCATTCTGACCAGCTTAGCCCTCAGACTGTTTCAAGTGGAAAGGGCTACTGGTTGGTGAAGTGTATGTAACGTATCCATGATTCCTTTACACATTTTCCATCGACTTTGTATGCATCTGGTTATAATAAAATCCCTCATATAAAAAAAGTTCTACCTATATGGAGGAGAGAGAGAGAGAGAGAGAGAGAGAGAGAGAGAGAGAGAGAGAGAGAGAGAAGAGTGTATTTGTATTTTTTAATAGGTAAAATTATTTCGAATATCAGTAATAACACAATTCAAGGAGGCTTCTCGGTCCAAAGCTTGAGATGTAATGAAAACCTCCTTCCGATTTATATCATGAATTCTTCTTGGTTCATTCATAAGAGTATGACCTCTAATTTCAATCCTACTGTATTTCATCCTCACCAGCTGTACGCAGTCACTTTCGTAGTTCACATGAGAAATAGTAACGCAAAGACTTTCTTCAGGTTCCAACTCTTCCTCCATTGGCCTTTTTGCGGACCAACAATCACTTACTACGAGTTAAATGACTTGAGCAAACATCCCACATTAAGCTCTTTATAGCATGCGTTATTCTAGCGTCATAGGCAAGAGAAGGTGGAACGCCCTCAAACCTCAAAATCCCGGTTCTCTTGT
This sequence comes from Macrobrachium nipponense, assembly GCF_015104395.2. NCBI lineage: Eukaryota > Metazoa > Arthropoda > Malacostraca > Decapoda > Palaemonidae > Macrobrachium > Macrobrachium nipponense. The sequence continues at coordinate 60,957,536 of NC_087202.1, read as the reverse complement.
ACGGATTAAATCTGCCCCTTTATCTTCCCATTCAGAGTGTTTAAGTAGCATTGTAAAAATGTCCGTCATCAAACGGTATATTATCAGGTAGATTTTCCGGAGTGCAGTGAAATTCGAACAATGGACTTCGAGAGCATTCACTTTTAACTAAAGTTTCTTTAAAATTGATTCAAGTTGAATTTAAATAATATATTATGACCCTTAAAAAATAAACATCCTATGCAACAATGAAGCGTAAAAGCTAAAATAATACCTAACTATTTCAATTTAAATGTAAATTACGTTCAAGAACTTTAAATTTTTATTTTTTAACTGAAACGAAACTTCTTTATCGAAAACCAGTGAAGGTCGAACACACTTAGAATTCATGACAATGAATTTTAACGTCGAGGGCACCTACCGGGTACATGAATAACATCGCAGTCTCGGAAAACTTTCAGAATACTAAGCAATTTGAGAGAGAAAGAGTGATGGGGGAGAGAGAGAGAGCTAAACTACCCATACCATAATGCATGAAACGAACGATGTCTAGTAGAATAGGTCGACTGTAAAGCTAAAAAAAATTAAAGTGTGCGCGAGAGAGAGAGAGAGAGAGAGAGAAGAGAGAGAGAGAGAGAGAGAGGAGAGAGAGAGTCGCTATAAGCAATCAGAATATCCATTCCAGCAAAGAATTTCTACTCCCAAACGAACATCGATCATGGTCGAAATAAACGCAATTAAACGCAATTAATTTATTTTATTAACGATTATTATTTCGTATTCCATTCCTAACTCCTCATCTCCTTCTTCAAAACACTAACAAAGATACTCACACCTCCTTTAAGAGGAGTTTGAGGATTGGAGCATGATATAAAAATGGATTTGATGGAAAAAGATTTGCAGTGAGTGAAAAACAAGTGTTTAAAGGTTGGAATCTCAAGTTGAGAGATTAAAAGTTCTAGAGGGAACCCGAAAAAGAGTTGGCAATATGGTGGAGCAGATGATGAAAAAAATAGCCCTCGGTACCTAAGAAATATGAATAAAATATGAATGTGCGCAGTGAATGGTGAAGGGTGTGAGCAGGAGTAGGTGGACCTTCAGCGTTTGTGAGCGAAGAGGGTCGAAACATCCAGACATTCTTTGCAATTTCATGTGTGTGTGTCACTATTCATTTCAGCACCTCGAAAATATGGATTACGCACTAATATCTGTCTTTTTCAGTTATTTTTACATGTCACCCCTTCCCCCACCCCCCTCTTGGAGTTGAACTTGGACATGAAGGGCATCTAGAGTGTCACTATTCATCTCAGTGCCCTTGAAAACTATAGAAGAGACACTAGTATCTGTCGTTTTACATCATATTTACATTGTACCCTCTTCTAAGCCCTTTCCCCCACACCCCCGCTCCCTATTGGGGTTGAACTTGGACTTGAAGGGCATCATGAGTGTCACTAGAACTAGGGGATTAGCCACTAATATCTGTCCTTTTCAGTTATTTTTACATGTCACCCCCTTCCGACCCCTTTCCCCCAACTCCCTATTGGGGGGGCTGAACTTGGACTTGAAGGGCACCAGGAGCGCCACTATTCATCTTAGCAACCTCAAAACTATGTATTAGAAACTAATATCTGTCATTTTCGGTTATTTTCACGTCACCACTTCCCACTGCTTTCCATCCCCTCTTCCTATTGGGGCTGATCTTGGACATGGGGGCATTGGAGTGTCACTATTCATCTCAGCGTCTCTGAAAAACTGTTGTTTAGATGCTAAGATCGGATGTTTTCAGTTAATTTTTTGAGTCACCCCTTTCCACCTACCTCCCTACACCCACCCTCATTGGTGCCAGTGATGTTTTACCCCCACAGTATTCTGTCACAGTTTGGGTAAAATTGCTAATGTGTGTCAAAGTGTATGTGGCACATACACACGTACTACATATATACAGGCATATATCCATACACACATATTATATATATATATATATATATCTATATATATATATGATATATATTATATAATATATATATATATTATATATATATATAAAGTCACCCTGATTTCAGAAGGAACTTACTACATGCTGGGAAAGTCTACTAGCGTACGAAGCCCGTTTATTTAAAAACGTTCTCCGAGCTCCTGTACCGGAAAAAAATATCCCCATATTCCTTTGAGCAAAACTGGCAATGAAAATGTCATTCTAAATTAGATTATTCCCAATATAGTAAAACTTTATGATGTTGGTGTTACGATGAGAACACAAATGAATTAGAGCTTTAACAACTGCTGTTAATCGTGAGCCTCCAGTAGAGCAAAGCGTAATGATGGCTAGTAAAACTCTTTACTGGGTTGAAATTTCTCGCAATACGTGATGAGTCTCTACCATCGAGTAAACGGTAATAAATCAATTTCATTTACTATCGTTGTATGCAGCGAATTACAATAAGGCGATTGCTGTTCTACGTGCTGTTTGTCAGTAACAAAATTTTACAATTATTTAAGAAGAGAAAAGAAGAGGAGAGAAGAGAGAAGAGAGAGAGAGAGAGATAGAGAGAGAGAGAGAAGGAGAGAGAGAGGTAAATTGTCAAAACGTCATGTGAAAAACAAGTCACATGAACGACATACTCTAACGGTCTTTAACCAGATATAGCCACTGATGGAAAGTGAGAGTCCACGATTCAGTAGTTTGTAGGCAGAATCTGCGTCCTAGTAAAAAAAAAAATATAACAAAGACTGAGAAATGAAGAGAAGGAATTAGAGTATGAACGCCCTTTTGCTGCAGTCTTGGTTTGCGTTGGCGATGGTGGCTATAATTATATGGCCTCGAATACATCTGTGGTATCTTAGGAAATAAAACGTCAATATTCACGAGTTGGTCACATTTCATTGGAAGAACCAGTTTTCACCAGTCAAAACAGTTATTCTTTTTTTCCGGTTATTATTTAGAATTGTAGGTGGGTATCCAGATTTTATTGCTTCTCTGTCCAATATTTCAATCTGTTTGGAATTTTAGTGACAATATTTCTGGTTACTGTAACGTTATCTCTCCCTTTTTTATTACTGTAAAATGGAGAGGTACTCTTCTAAAATAGCATACATGCTATATCTCTCTCTCTCATCATATATATATATATATATATATATATATATATATATATATATATATATATATATATATATATATAATACACACACACACACACACATATATATATATATATATGTATATATATAGATATATACTTATAATACATATATGTATGTATATATATATATTATATATATATATATATGTGTGTGTGTGTGTTGTGTGTGTGTGTGTGTGTGTGTGTGTGTAGCAAGCATTCAACATCTACCTCTGATGAATTCTTTGGACGTCAACTTTTAATTGTGTCGAATTTAAACGCTACGCTTAGGATGAATGAAAAACGTAAGAGGAGTCTATGGTTTTGGTCATTTGAGAAGCCTTCCGCAAACATACATATACGTTCTTGCTTTTAATTCGAACAGCCGATGTCAGGCTCGGATGTATTCAATCTCCAAATGGATGAATGATCCAAAAATGATTCATGACAACAATCGCAGCCCATTCCATCATTACACACACTTTTCGGTCTGTGCTGCTACATTCCATTAAAAATGAACATAGCTGTTAGCCCAATTACCAGGACTCATTAAATAGAGCCATTGTGGCGCTCATAATAACTTCTAGTCTCGGTAACAATGGTTCTTCAATTCTGGTCTGCATTGTCAGTTACGGAATCTTCTAAAGGTTCAAGCACTAATCTTCAATGGTAAATCTTTATTTAGCGACTAACTAGTTTCCATTTGTTATTACAGTAACTGAAAAACCCCGAGTTCGACGGATTCATGATGTCTGGTGGATGATAAATAGTCGACTTATTGATGTCATTTCTCAGATATTATGGTCCTTATTACATTATACGCTGGTATTCTCACTATAATGAATTTCGACATAAAAAAAAATATCTAATTTTGTGAGCCTAGGACGGGGGAACGACGGATTGATACAATTAGGATACTGTTATATGATCCACCCGACAGAACATAAATTCGAATTACGAAAAATATATTACACGTAAAACATTCTTTAGTAATTCTTTCTTCAAATAATGTATCGCGGACACTATAAAAAAGGGTAATGTCACGTTTAAAATGATTAACAAGGACTTTTTAAGAAAACATTAGATGGGAAATGTAAATAAATGAAATGTGACTGTACATTCACTATTATTCTACTATGATGCTTATATCCATTACATTAGCACGTACCCTTCCGTTATGAATATTATTGATGTCCAATGTATAATAAATACACCTCCCATGTACTTTAATTTACATTTCAATGTTTCATTATGAATATGGCAATGACTCGAGGACGTGGCAACATTGTATTTTTCCGCCTCTAGCCTTTGCATCTCAGTGTATCCACGGTCTAAGTATACCTAGACCGGAGTATATCGTCCTGTCTTCTCTCGCGACGGATGTCTCTCCGTCTATACTTGTATATACTACTCTAATGAACCTACTTGCTGATACATTGTTTCCTTCCTCCTTTCAAGAGAAACAGTCACAGGTGTAATCGACCCTACTATGGCTCGTTAAGGAGCCCCCAACAGGAAAAACGATATTTTCGGATGTAAAAGAGCATTGTAAAAGTATAGTAAACATTTCTAATCGATTACTGGATTTTGCAAAGTCTAATTAGGAGAGAGGGAAATTCCGTGATGAAAGGTATTATACAAGTTAATTTCAGAACTAAAACCTATGTATTTATGCAGACTAAGAAAAATGTTATTTCGTACGTTCGTTAAGCTCCAATGCCCAGTTTTAATATATATATAAATATATATATATATATATACTATATAATATATATATATATAGATATATATATATATATATATATATCTGTTCTGAAACAGTTCAGCACAATATGTAACAGCAACTATCTATTGGTCGAAACGTTAATATTACAAGAAATATAATTTTCAGTTCAGTGAGACGGCAAATATCAATAGTAAACAAAACTTGGGAAGTAATTTAGGCTATTTATTTTCAGATAGATACAAGATAACCTCCAAGCAGAAGGGATGAGAATCGGCGACTTTTTTACATTTGACTTATACAAATCTAACAAAAGACGCATTACCTTTTGATCGAACATGTAATAAAAGATTAGTAGAAACAAACCTCACGTGGCTGAAACCTTTCTTTGCAGAAATAAACAGAATCTCACAATAAAGTCAAAAACAAAGTTGCACTAGTGAAAGAAAACATGTTTGAATTACAAGCATCAGAGGGAACGGAAAATAAGAAAGTAAAAGCAACGTAAGTATGGATAGGGAACCCAAGGGTCATAATGTAATGAGACTAAATTGTCAAATTAAAAATGGTTCTAAACGTAAATGCCTTCAACGCAATAGGAGTGTTGTCTGAACGTGGCAAAACGTTCCTATGAAGATCCATCTGTGTTCGCCTCAACCTACACCAAGCAAAGATGTTAACGGCGATAAGAATCACCACCGTAACGCAAATCACGGCCAGCGACACGTAGAAACGAAGATTTCCTCCTGCATAAGTCGGTGACGTGTGGTCCATCTCAGCTAGTTGCGTCAAACGATGAGCCACCTTCGCGTTGTATGGGAGAGGTAGGGATGGTTTAACAGTACTGGTCCACATAAAATTTGCGAAATAGGCCCGTTCCCGGATGATAGTGTTAACTCCCCGGACCGTGTAGTTCGTGGACGTCCCGATGCACCCGTCGGCTGCAACGAAGATCCGGGAGTGGGCCGTGGATCCGTCCGGGCATGCCACCTTAAAGCCTGCCTTGTCGTATCGCATCCACGAGCCGTTGTTCAGTCTGTAATTGAACTTATCATCGTCAAAAGAATAAAGTTTTTTCAGACAACCTTCATGTGTATGGGAGAGAGAACCGTTTAGCACTATACCTAACTCGCATGAATCCATTGATATATGATGGAATTCAAAGGAGTCAGCTGTACAAACTTTATTATTCATGGCTTCTGAACAGTGAGTGAATTTATCTAAGTCCTTAATGACTGTATATGTTTCCCTATCAGGGGAAATCAATACATGTCCCGTCAAACTGGATATTACTGGACTTGAGTTATTCGTCATGAAAGTTGGGAACGGTGCGATTTTGTATGCTTGCCCGGCATCAGAAGAATCAAAGGGAATTGTAATCATGATCCTGTAATTTTCAACGCTTACCGATATTAAACTATAATAAAATTCTATCTTATGGGCGTCTAACAAAGGAACATAACCCAGTTTCTCCCGTCCGTTCTCCAAAGTTAAAGTCAGATCTTTAATAGGCAAAAGATGTGATGATAAACACCCCTTGTTGCTAGCGTAATAGCTTCTTACATAGTCTTTTTGATTTCTCAATAAAATGTGAAATTTTAGTACGGATACTATCTATTTTCGAACTATAATAAAGCTAACGTAGTCAGCAAGTGTTGGCACTCTTCCATAATCTGATCGATATTACTAGAGTGTTCGTTCACCAAACTCATTATTTGATTGATTGATGATAATTGATTATGCAGTTCTGACAAAACTAGTTCGTTTTCATGTTGCAAAAACTCAATTTTCTTATTCTGATCATTAATTTTAGAACGATTTGAAAATCCTAAGCCTAAACTTGCAACAGATCCAAAGATAAACGGGTTGCGTCTTTCGAGGTTATTGTGCCGCACAGTCCACATCAGCAGATCTCGAGCCAGAGCTTCTGCCTCGGCAGTTTTGTTTTGCAAGTTGTATGATAACATTTCCGCAATACTTAGTGTTTGTGCTAGTGAACTCTCTCGTATCCCCCGCTGCCACCATTTTCTTACTGCCCGCTGTCCACATATTACAATGGTATATGACTGCGGCAGTTTGTATGTCTTTTCTTACGACTGTTATACGTAAGCATTGTTGGTTCCTTTTTCCCTTTCTAGTCTGAGTGATATCTAGTAGATTTGGTTCTTCTTTAGAATAAGGGAGATGACTCAAACAGACTGAGTTAACTTAACAACTTTATTTCTTAGCTCCATCACTGGAGTATAGGAATGGTTTGGTTGGATGACCGCTCCGTTGAGAAATCTAAGTTGAACTGAAATATAGGAGGATCGCGTCGATAGCGTAACACTAACTATCTCGGCGGTTTATAATAACAAGAATAAAATGAACACGTAGCCCTACGGCTCGGAAGTCATGTGTTTTCGCTACAGGTGAATAGGTCAACCGCTTCCCATGGAAGGTGTTGTGATCTGTTTACAAAACACACAAAAATGATTATATGTGCAAATGCAACCCAGGCTACTGCAAGCATTGCATAGCATGGTCTAGTTTCACGCCCTGTTATGGCAATGCGGTTACACTCCTAATTCGCCAATGACCCCTTGGGTCATGGGTTTATTTTTAGATATGGAATTTATCTGTAAATATACAAATATATATATATATATATATATATATATATATATATATATATATATACATATATATATATATATATATATATATATATATATATATATATATATATATATAATATATATATATACACATATATATTCTTTATTTCACTCCCGTCATTAACTGCTATTTCCAATTATCAGCGTCTGCGACTCGAAAACTAAATGATAAATATTTTAAACACTTCTACTTAAATATATATTAACCTTAAACTTTTATTGTCTTTCACGAAAAACAAGCCAATTGCAACGGGTAGGCAAAAGCAAAAAAAAAAAAAATGATAAAGCAAATGTTAGACGTTAAACATGCAGCTGGCGTAAGCACCCAAACACAAGCAATCAATCAAGAAAATGATATCCATGACTTACTAAATTTGTTCACGAACACCTGTACGGATATTTGCGAAATCATGTCCTTTCCTCATTGAATTTCCAAAATGAACCCAATTCTGATCCCTTCATTCAGCCTCCATCACATTTCTGTTGAGAACGGAAACTCTGAAGAAGAAATTGATTTGTGCCAACGACTCAGTCCTTAACCTTAATTGGGCTGCAATAGGTCTTTTAAGCGCTATGCACACTTGGCTCAGAGTTTTAACATTTGTAAATAGTTGACCTAAATATGTAGATGAACGACGTTACGCTATTGTACAGATGTGAGGAGGGCTTTTTCCTAACAGCAGTTGGTTTCCAAATTATTTCTATAATTCGTCTCAGAACATCTGTATAATCTGATTATTTCTTGAAGACATTATCGCTGAAAAAGGGAAAATAATCAGTAGCACCGCCCACTAAATCGAGGGTAAAGTTAAAATAAGCTTGCAAATCAGACCAATCAGCAAAGTAGGAAGCTTGACTAAGAAAAGTTAGACGTCGGACGTAAGTAACGAGATAAACCTAACGTTTTCAAATATAAAAAATGAGCACATTATCATGAATCAAAACAATTCTTATATAAAAATAAGCCAATGCAATCTAGAAATATCTAAAATGCATGTAATTTTATAACAAGGGCCGTTTTATACGATACGCAACCTTACGATAAAAAAAAATGAAGCTAGAAATTGGTATGTATTGAAACTGCACCTATAATATCTACTTTTATGCGTTATTTTTCACCCAAGTACAATAATAGCTCCAGGTATTCGGAACAAATCTCAAAAACACAACAGAAAAGCGTGATATCCTTCTGTATTAGTAACTCCATCCCACCAGGGGCCATATTTGAAATACTTTTCCTGTTAAATTTTTTCGAAGAAATAATTTTTTCACCCTCTTTTCAAAATTTAGAGAAAAATAATGGTTTCCCAAACTTTTGAGGTATATTTTGAGTTTTACATTTTTCCCGCAGGGAGAATAACATGGGACTCGTGGGTTTTTTAAAGGTGACCATCCAGTGAAGTTAGAAAAATCCAAATATGAAATTGTTTTACTGTCTAAGTTTATTTCTTTAATCCTGTAGTTTTAAAACCTAATAATAAAAAATCACTGTTATTCTGTTTCATATAATTCTATATCTTGGAATCATCTTTATCAAAAGAGACCAAATGCATAAATAATCATGCCTAAACTCTCTCTCTCTCTCTCAAAATTAATTTGGTATTCTGTCTCAGCAATTCTTTGATCTAATCGCTCGGTAAGACTAACCTCCATCATCCACAAAGACTTGCCATTTCTAAAAGTGAAAATAAAGATCAACTTCCAAAGGATTAAGTGCAGGACATGTTACCTCCTTCAATAAAGTTCGCTTGCCATAACTTTCCCCGTCATTAATATTACAACAATAACTAAAAATATTCACAATCACAAGTTACATCTTAGAATCCTTTCTCGATCCTAAACTCATGTTAGCACCACATTTACTGAAGTGACATGCTGATTAACTGTTTTGTTAAATAATAAAGAATCATCTATCAAAAACATCTTTTGTACAGATGTCAATTCATTTTCAATGCTCGTCAAAGGCTTCATCTTGTCACGTTCATGGATAATAAACTATGTTAGTATAACTTTGAAGGATATTATCAAAATTCTTCCAACCAAATAATCCTTTCTCTCTCTTCCCTTAGTCACCTTTTCTTCTTCTTTGTGTTTTTCAGACTATCTTTATCCTTCCCTCCCCCTTCATGCTCAGTTTGTTGATATCTATATGTTGCTGCATCGTCCCATAAAGAGAGGCCAAAGATGCTAAATAGCCACAGTATACCCTTTCCTGTAGCGCCTCTCTTTCTGCGATAGTTCACAAAGAAAATTTGGATGTTAACGTTTTTTTTTTATCTATTGATATACTTGGCATTACCAGTCATATCCTCCCTGTGTCACAACACGCCACTCTTCTGAACAAACATTTACACTTAAAATTAATGTTATGTAGTTTATTAGTACTGCTGAACTAAACATAAATTTTCTCGGGTAAACGCTTGCTTTTATACCATAAGAAATGAAAAAATTCGAATGTGAATTTTCAAGAGGGTATAGAAAGTAGTTATGAGAAATTTGTTATGTATGATTCGTGTAGACCTGAGGCAAGAGCGGAACGGAAAGACAAATGAATATTTGAAAAAAGATGCGAAACCTGGACTAGGCAAGCGTAATGGGGAGGATGGCGGTTAAACTTTGAAAATAAAAATAAAATACTTGATGAAGCAAAGGGGAATCATCTCACTGTATAGAACGAAAAATTGTTTTTCTAGAGAAAATAAGAATAAAGATAGTAAATAATTTTAATAAGGAGTCAACCTTCCGGACGAACTTTAGATGGCCATGACAGCTGTATAATGATCCTAAATTACCATCATCACCTTTAAGAACGGAGGAATAGAAGGGCTGGAATAAAGTTTGAGTCCCTCCGTAATGAAGATTGGGAAGCATTTTGGGGGAGTGGGGTTGGGCGGTTAACAATCCCCCTCTTTGTTTCTAAGCGCGTATTAAATTCCAAACAATTTAATACAAATCCTGAGAGGTTAGTGATTAAGTCGCTAGAAGCCACTGCTGACCTACTGATCATGTAAGGATGTACTGTCACCGGGATATAGTAACAAAGCAAAATTTCAAGTCCATCGGACGGAGAGAACAAGTCGAAAATTGAGTTACAAGATTTGACCAAGACTAACAAACAAATTGACAAAAAAAATCCAAGTTTTAAAAAAAGCGTCTATAAAAGGAAATCACCAGTTCACTGGAGATAAATATGGATTCGCGCGCGCGCGCGCGTGTGTGTGTGTGTTATTTGAGAATGGAAGCAACTTCGCTAATCTATGCATTGTTGAGTCAGAACATGTTGAGCCAGCTGAAAGAACTATTACCTTATTTAAAAGTAAACTTCAATTTTCTAGCCTATAGGAAAAATCATAAACATAGATGAGTAGAAAAGGAAAAGAAAACTTAGGTTACTTAAACGACCTTCACTCGAGTTACAGAACAAAGGTCAGGATACAAAAATTATAAGAGAACAGCCATTCGTAATTTTTTGTGGTGGAAAACACTATGACAAACACATGTGTTGTAAAACATTTTGTGACGTGAATAATAGTAATAATAATAATGACAATAGCGAAGAAGTCGTCTATCTTAACCATGACCATGAAAAAAAATTAAGTCGCTGATTGCCACATAAAGAGAAAGTCGATCATTTTCGTTGCATAAATCCTGAAATATCCTTCGCTGCAGCGCAAAATCGGTTGTGAAAATAAATAAAGTGTAAAAGAATGAAAGGCCAAATATTACGTTTTACGATCAAACTTTACAACCCAAAGCACATTTCTCATGATCTAAGAGTCTTTTATCTATGCATATCCCAAACATGCTATTTACTTTGACCGTCCTATGTACAAAATTGCATAAAGTAAGTTAGGCAATGATACTCGAAATCAGAACAGCAACAAGAATTCGTTTAAATGAAAAGGCCCTGACAATAAGAGTTTATTCATTTGGGAAACGTTGTTGGTTGCATTGTCTCTCACAATGATAGCGAGCGTTTTTAAGATGAACTAAAATCAGCCCCTGGTAAAATATCACTAATTTCATAAGCTTCCATAGTGAAATCTCGACAATTTCGCCGCTTTTACCAAATTCGACAATTAATTTTAGTAATTGCATCTGACCAGCTCAGGCCATCGATCTAAGTCTAATTATCTTTCTCGTTTTCCTGAAACCGTTTGCAGAAATTGTGTCCTTATTCTTCTACGAAATGTTTATCGACTACCGTTCTACTGCCAATTAAGTTATACTCACTGGATTGTCTTCTGATCTCTAACCTTTCCGGGTCCAAGCTCGGTCCTGAAAAAAGAAAATTATGGATTGAAGGGAGCTATGAGAAAACAAAAATCAGAGCACTGACATTCAAATAATCCTGAATAAAGGTACTCTACTGGTAGTAACAAATAGCATAACTGAAAATAATGCAATTCCAGAATTCCTTTCACACGAATATATTCAAGAAGAAACGCATATTTCATTATTTTTTCCTAATTCTCTCTCCTCACTTGTGTTAGTCGGCAAACACTACAGACCGGCTACTGTTAAAAAGTAACCATTTCTGTTTGCAAGCAGATCCACTCATTCACTTAAAGCTTTCCACCTTTTGTCGACCTTGCAATTACCTCTAACATAAAAGCAGAGGACGCCTGGGAAGTTTTGGACCGAAAGTATCAAAGGGAGAGAGGGAGAGACAGAGAATGCGACACGAGAGAGAGAGAGAGGAAAAGAGAGAAAAAGAGAGAGTGAAAAATTTAGTTTATGCGTATGTGCGGGCATAACGGCCCGTCCCAGCAGAATATAATAAACAACACGTAAGAAGTAGAGGCATTATTTCGGGGACAGGCCAGTGACGTTTTTTGTCTAACATGTTGCCGGTGAGAAATAGCACGTAGGTCCAATAAAAGGTGAGAACCTTTTGGAAGTGATAAGACATTAATTCTTTTTCTTTACAATGAAGGACTGGGAGACGATATTAGTATTGTTTATGGACAGTGAAGGTGAAGACTCGGCCATAAAGTGAAATATAAATTAATTTGAGGAAATTAAATTTCACCAAAAATTCAGTACAAATTCTGCACGTCCGGGTTTACACAAAATTTTTAATTTTTCACAGTTTCACATTTAGTTCTTTGTGTCCCTAAAATAAGAGTAAAAAATAAAGAAATCGTAGTAAATCAAGTTTCAAAAAAATTTCTCTCCAAATTTTAGAGGTCTGCATATGGGAAAAATTTGAAATTTTTTAAAGTTTCCAATCTAGTTATAAATGCCCCAAAAATTGAGATTACCGTTCTTTTATGGACTTTGATGATGAAGACTCTGCCACAGAGGGAAACATAAATTAATTATAGGAAATCAAATTTCAACAAAAATAACGTTCAAGTTCTGCAAGACTGCGCATGGAAAAAATGTAAAAGGACTTTAAAGTTTCAAATTTAGTTCTCTATGGCACCAAAGTAGAGATTGGCGTTGTTTATGGACGTTGGTGATTAAAACTCGGCCATAGAGTTTTAATTGGAGGAAATTAAATTTCAACAAAAAAAAAATCAGTCCAAATTATACAGTACTGCATATGGAAAAAAAGTAAAATTATTCAACAGTTCAAATTTAGTTCTCTATGCCCCTAAAACTGAGATTACTGTTGTTTATGGACGTTAATGAAGAAAAGTCTGCCATAAAGGGAAATATAGATCAATTGGAGGAAATTAAATTAAAAAAAAATAAAAAATAACGTTGAAACTCTGCAGGTCAGGGTATGGACAAAATGTCAAATTTTTCAACGTTTTCAAATTTAGTACTCTATGCCACCAAAACTGAGATTAGTTGTTTTTATTGATATTGATAATAAATACTAGGCCATAGAGTGAAAAATAAATTAAAAACGGGAGGGATATTTCAACAAAAATTCATTCAAATTTTTCAACGTTTCAAATTTAGTTCTCTATACCCCAAAAATTTAGATTAGTGTTATTTATGGACGTTCATGTTGAAAACTCGGCCATAGAGTGATATATAAATTAATTGAAATAAATTACATTTCACCAAAAATAACCATCAAATTCTGCATATCTGCGTTTGGAAAAAAAATGTCAAATTTTTCAACATTTCAAATTGTCAGCACACGATTCCAGGCTAATATTCCTTTGCACTCCCTCCCCACACCAGCCCAATAACTTGAGAATTTTGATAAGGAATGAATATATAGCTTTCAGCATAATCACAGTAATCAAATGTGAATATATATGCGAAAAGACAAAGAATTAAGCGCAGCATACCTTAACGAGACACGTGACACATTTGTTTACAATAAGCGTATGGTATAAAGCAAACAGGCAATTTCTGCCTCAGAAAATCACTTAGTAATAATAATAATAATAATAATAATAATAATAATAATATAATAATAATAATAATAATAATTGGAAACATCAAACGGAGGAATTGGATATAATCCATGAGCCTTTATGACACCCCCCATCAAGCTGTCACCCGGGCGGAACGGCCCCCCTCCCCACCCCGCCCCTCATTTAGTACGCCACTGAATAGAAGTCGATATCATAAATTGGTATCATATTATCATATTTTCCGCATGTATTGTTACCTATAGGCCTAGGCTAGGTAAATGTACACCTACAAGAATCTACGCCTTGCTGATAATGAATCGGGAAATACAGTATAATCATCATCTCCCAAATTAATAAAAATACCGAGTCCGGGCTAAATGGTATAATACATATTCAACGTATTGCAATAGGTATAGCACCATTTCCAATGCAAGTCCCCTACCACTGTTGTAGCTATAAAATAACCGTGGATAATAAATTCTAAATAACAAATGACAACGTACCTCGCTATCCATATCAGGCTTGGAGAATCCTACAAGTCTAGACTCCGTGTGCGTAACCGAATTTGCAGATATTTATCTATATAACAGCTTCAGCAATATAGGAAAATAACCAAGAAATTGACACTTACCTACTATTTCAGTCTTCGATCAATGATTCCTAGCCCCTGCTTCATTATGATGCCTTCCCTTCTTCAGTCTTACAGTAGTTTCGCTCCTCCTCTTTTTCGTCAAAAAAAATGCTTAGGCTTATGTTTAGTATTTGCAACCCACAATTAACGAGCTACAGCTGTCAGAGCCAGGTATATCAATAGGCTAACACTAGTTGCACAGAGCAAACGGTTTCACTGTTTACAATTTTACAATTACGTTGTGAATTGAGCATTATGGGAAATACAGCTCTCTTTCTTTCATTTGGTTTGTGAATAAAGAAAACGATATTCTGGAGTTAACGGGTGACACGAGGATTATAGAAAAACTGCAAATGTTTTTACTTTTTTTAACAGGTGTTATTCAATTATGGTGTTTTAAGCTACTAACTGCAATACATTTCTTTTATTTCATTCTATTCTTAACCCTCAGAAGGTAACAAAATGCCAAATATGCCTTTAATTCGGGTACAATTACACATAATTGATTTTATTTAAAGAAGAATGAAGGGTAACTGGAGAAGACAGTAGGGTGCAGAATTCTTTATAAAAAGCAATCCTTATTAAAATTACGAAAAGTCGTTTCATTTACATAGCAAACAAAAGGCATCTTACGGTGCATTTTCGATGTAAAGATGAACCACGAGCGTTGTACATCATAGTGACTTGTGTCTCGCGTACGTTTCAATGACGACTCTACGAAGAATACTTATTTCAGGCTCAGTCATTCGGAGTTACACTTCCATCCTTATATAAAGTTTCCCTCATGATATAAAGTATTGAGAGTATACATCATAATGATATTGTTCTTGTTTTACAAAATTTAATATATATTCAATCAAACCCCCCTCAGGAAGTTTGTTTTTATTGTTAATTTGAAGATTCGTCAGCTTTTAATATTTCACCTTCCATGTTACCCTTCACGAGGAAAAAGTCACCGACATTTCTTCCTATCTTCCCATTCTTGGACCGAAGGCTCATCAGTTATATTGGTGCTTAGGGATTAACTGAACTAAGCTGAATCCTTTTATCAGCAAAGACCAGCATTTCAAGAGTAATGGGATACCACCCTGGTGGAGAACAGTATCAATGTTGAATAATAAGATACTGATCAACGGTAAGTATGCCAAGCGATTAACGATAAACAGGACAATGATAGCTTCATTAAACAGGTCCAAAAATAATATCAGGCGTTCTTAATCATTCAGTTCTGCAAATATAGCAAAACTTAGAATAACTAATCAAATATAAAGTCAGCTTTACTGGAAGCTAAGTTAGCAAAATTCATACATCTTAAAAGGAACTAAACTTAGCGCGCGTAAGAAAGAGGGAGGACGAGAGAGGATCAACTTCTCGAACAGTCTCCTTATCAGGGACAAAACCAACGAACTTCAGGTTCAACACGAAGTTTCTTCGGAATCCTCTTGCAGTGTCGGTGCAGTTCACTATAAACAAATGCTCCATAAAAAAAAAATGTCAAACGAAAGCCCAAATTCCAAAGTGAGCCAATAAGCTGTTCGCTGTTGAGCTCGCACATACTTATTCTTATTTGCATTCTCAAGTATTTTGACTAAACTGGAAATCAGCTATAAAACGCAGATGATATCAAATATCATGAAATAATCATAGTAATACAAGTTATAAACCTGGTAAAATAAGATTATTGAGGATCTACGTCCGTAGTTATAAAGATTATTGTTGTGTAGAAAAAAAAACTTCCACAGTATTTAGGTAAACCATTTGTAAAAATTAATTAAATAGGTATTACACCTAGCATTGACTGCTGACTGAAATCACTGAATTATTGATGAATATACGGCTTACAAGTTCAGTTGTACTCGAGAAATGAAGGACAGATACCTAACTAAGTCTATTCATTATATCATTGAAATAATAGAAATTTCATAAGCAACTGTAAAACTTAGCGGAGAACTAGTCATGTTATACAAAGATTGCAGTTTTAAAAAGGTTAGCTGGAAGCTTCTCGTAGACAGAAGCACAATGGAAATAAAATGACCTTTTAAACCTTCACTGAAGGTTAAAGAAACATCAAGAACGCTTTCAGTGAAACAAATCCTGGAAAAAGCATTTTTCAATAGCACGGTAAAATTGAAAATTCTAAAAAGAATATCTAAGGTACTTTCTAAATAAAAATATAAAAGAGGCAAAAGGTCAAGGGATTATACTCATCAGATGGGGCAGCTGTAGTAAAGGTGAGAGGGTGTTAATTAACCTACAGAATTAGGCGGCAGGAGCAGAGGGAAACTTTTGCAAAGGGCCAAAGGAGACGAATAAACGATGCTATTTTTAAAGAAAGTGTTTTACAGTACTTTTTCCTTCTTCCGGAAGTGATAATATATTAAGGAGCACACCGCGAAAAACAACTTATTTTTCGTAGTTTAAATACAAAATATACGAAGTCCTGTTAATTGATATTATAAAGGACCATAATACTAATTCCTAGGCATTAGCTATCATAATGAAAACAGCACTTTAAAAATATGAAATAAAAGCAAATAAAATATCAACACGTACATTGAATGATTAAAAGAGGGAGATTGAGTTTCCTTTCTTAGTACCTACCTCTTCTCTAACTTTTTTTTTCTTTTTTTAGCACTCAAGTTTAGCGTCACTTTGTGTCCCTTTGGTTATAAATCCAGTTTTTCATCTCACTTCTAAGTCTACAATATGCTACTAGGTTATCCTTTGTAGGAATAGTGGGTCAGACCGTTCAGTACGGTGAAGCCAGTTTACCGGGTGGCAGCCACGCCCAGGAATGGCAAAAGAGAGACCAAACCATAAGGATTAATAAATACGCTTCAGTTATTTTTCCCATCTTTTATTTTCATAATGCGTCTTTTCATGCCATAAATGGAGGCGAAAATTTATAAGACATTCTATCATTCTTTTAAAGAACAAGTTGATTATTTCGTCATACATAATACCTAACTTTATTACTCAGAAATGCAATGCAAACTTTTTCATTATCTTATATACATGTAGCCTGTTACTGGCCCAAATTTATAGCTATTCTCTTTATGTCTACTAATTCCTTAGTCCTTACTGTTTGTTATCGCCTACTATTAGGAATTATTGACCGCTAAAATGAATTCGCTTGGTATATATCTGGCGACCCTTTCCTGTGACCCGCGATTGAAGTTTAGCCGTAATCTGCTTACCAGCATAATTATATCTCACTTGCAAATATTTTTCAGTTATTGCTTTAATCAATAATTGCAAGTGATTGTCCAATGGTTGTGTATCATACATGTGATAATCGAGCTCTGAAATATTGTTTTGCCTCTGTAAGCAGCCAATACTGAACTGTATAACTAATTTACTGGAGTTAACTCTCGCTAGTATTTTGTTGCAGAACAACCTTTCCCTCACATTTTTCCAAAAGTATTACATAATATCAATAACATCATTTGATGGATACACCTATTTTCCTTTGGTTTTTAATTTGATGAGGGTGTGACGAAAATTAGCGCCTGTTAATGTTAATGCATCAATGCATTAACATCAACTTAAAAACAACAAAGTCTGCAATATAACTACTATTTTATTTGAACATTTTGAGGAGTGATAATGGTTTGGAATATAATCACAATCTTCTTCCTTGTCATCTGAATATGTTTCTTGATAACCTAAAATTCGATGTCTTGAAACAGAAGCATTTATATTCCTTACTGCAACCTGCTCCTTTATGCTGCTTGAAGCAGTTAATACGGGCGCCGACTCTAATGGCAAGCAGTTGCCACGAATGGTATCCATTAAGTCATATGTACAAGTAGTTCTTCAGCTAAACGAAAAACAATTGAGTCACACATTATTCATCGCGAGATCGCACACCTACGGTCGACCCAGGGGTTAAGTTGCTAGTCCCAATATGGCGGCCAGCCACCTGAGTGGCTTCACTTATCCCGCAGCCTCCAAGGGTTATCCCTATTAAGATGAAAGCACAAAGCCTTTATTCTTGCTCTATCGTTTGCACAGCTCCCCGTGGCTTTTACCACTTTCGGCCCATCACGATTTTTTTTTTTTTTCTAGCTTTCTGGTCCCTGAAACAATGTCGTCCTCCCCATGCCCTCTCCTACCCATTATAACCTTATTTGAGGTCACGCACTCTCTTCGTAAAAATAATTAATATTTTAACACAGGGTTAAAAGGCTTTGAAAACCTCCCTCAGTGTTATGTTGACGCGTAGCTGATCTCAAAATTTCCACAAAGCGTTTGATAGCAATCACGTTTTTAAGGGCCACGGGTGAATACGAACGTGTATAGGGGATGCTGGTTAATCTTATCATAACAAAGTGAGAGAGAAAAAAAACCACGAACGAAGAAAAATGTTGGTCATGAGAAGTGGCGCAAAATATATGTACAATGCCAGCATTATATAAAAACTTTATAAAATCTGCTAACATATATAGTGACAGAGAAAAAGGATGAAAACGTAAGCAACGGTAGGGCAAGTAAGTGCAAAGCATGATGAACACTACTGAACGCCAAGGGTTGATCGATTACAACCCCATAGATCATCCAGGGTCCTACGGTTAAGTGAATGTAAACCCGTGTGCACATGCTATTCAGAGGCCTATAGTAACTAGCGAACATTTCGTATCTGTTCCAACAATTCTGATAACTTCACTCATGTTTGTTTTGTGGATATTAGAGCGACCTAAAATCCAAGGTTTCATCATCTTTTTATGACAGCAATTAATACGTTGGCTTAACACTAATCAAAAACTATTGTGAAGTGTGGGAAATATGAATTCGAAAATAGGTTTCCTATTTTCCATTTGAATCAAATATCTGCCAATAAAAAAAAAATACATAAATATCACTATTTTTCACTTAATGACTTGTGCCATGAGAGTTCCCATTGGCCACGTTGCAGGAAATGTTGTGAGCCAAATTACGGGGACGTATAGGTTGTGAAGACACAGCACCTGTCAGATGACGGCCTTTACAGCGGTGCAGCCCAACTTGGCCTGCCAGTTGAGCGTCTTGCGATGGAGGTTGGCTGACAAGGTATCTTACCTCGCCCAGCTCCACCATTCCTTATTGCACTTCCAGTGCAATGCAGCAAACTATTCAAATGGTTTGGAGTTTTTACGGAATCCAAACGCCTGAGGAACTTCTTCAGTGCTAGGTCTGTATTGCTATTTCCATAGCGCGCACTGACTCTAACTATGGCATCTGCAACATCATGTGATATTTTCCTAGCGGCAAAATCATCATCATCTGAAGATGACATTGTCTCTGTACTATAAATTGGATCTTGTGGCTTCTCTTCCATATCCAGATTTTCTGTCTTCTCACTATCAATTTCTTTTATCTCTGCCTTGCCAGTGATCTCAAAACCGCCATCCTCATTCAACTTTCTAAAAAATGCCACATCAGGGACCTTCTCTTGGCTAACAGCCAAAACTGCTAATCGATGGCGACTTTCACTGCTACTTAAAAATTGCTGGGGCACAGCTGTCATGCTAAACTCCGCACATGCAATGTGGTGCTTTCAAATAGCACCAATCTGGCCTTGCATGCAAGAGCACAGTCCAATTTCAAGGTCTACATAATATTTTATGGTTGGATCAGATTCGCTCTGTACTTTATATTTAGAATTGCCAACCAATTCAACGCTGTCTAATGGAACTTTGGTCGAGATTATTGGCTTTACATGCCGCCTACTCAAGGCCACAACGACAATCGTTGCGTCATGCATACATCGCAAATCTCGACCATAAACATCAGTAGCTGGGCGTGTTGTATGCTTGCATCTGAAAAAAAAATTAAGAAGCAATCCAAACTGTTTGATAAAGTAAAACTAAAAGTAGGGCAGTCTATTACAAAAATTAATGCAGTTTAACTTGAACTTTTGCCAGCATAGTTTTAAATATATGCAGATTTTATTTTCTTAAATTTTGCAAGCATGGGATTAAATATGTCCCTTTTCTCTCTCTTTCAAGGTAAGACATTTCCATAAAAAATGAGTTTCTACACTTACTGACAAATCATGTTTGCCAGATCAATAGATACAATTAACTGCAAAACATCCAGAGACCTTTGACCCATATTATTTTCATTGCAGTATAGGGATTTTTAATTAAACTGGAGCAACTCTCAGCTATTTGGATACCACTTGTTCTTTCCTGTTCCTTTCAATATGCATACTAATGAGCAGTTTTTCAAAATTTTTATTCCAATATAATTTTTTTATTATTATTATGTAGTGTCTAAAAATCGCACACACACACACACACACACACACACACACACACACATATATATATATATATATACTATATATATATATATATATATATATCTATATATATATATATATATATAGAGAGAGAGAGAGAGAGAGAGAGAGAGAGAGAGAGAGAGACGAGAGAGAGAGAGAGAGAGATACACACACACTCTACTAAGATCAGAACCCACCAATTTCAGCAAGAGATCATATCAACTATGGTGGAAAGGCCGATGGCTACAAACCTTCTAAATCATCACTTCTCTCTCTACGTCTTCAGAAGTGAAGTAACCTTTCACCGTAGACTATCAAGGACTGACTGATTGAGTATGCAAATTAATCTGATGTACATTGTAAACATAATGGTATTAGCGACACCGACCCATGGCGAGGATAGACTACTTCACCACTAAGTCTAAGCGTCTTGATCAAAACGATCGACGGGCGCTGAAACAGGACGCGTGACTGACGGCTCATTAAGACATCACAAGACGTCATAATTTGAAGCGGCCAAATAACTCCTCAAAGGGGCTTTCAGGTGTGGCTCAACTATCACCTATAAGCGATATAGAGAACCCCACCCTACTTAGTACAGATGGGAAAATGTTTGTATATTTTGTATAGCGCTAGTCTATACAACGCATTTGCGTTAGTTTGTACTTTCAACCACACACACACACAAATCACACACACACACACACACACATTGGCGAATTAGGAGGGTCCTACGTGACCAAGGCAAATCTAGATCACGCTATGCGATGTCTGCAGTAGCCTGGTTTAAGTTTGTTTTGAAATGTCATCATGTTGTATATTGTCAACCTTTCACAAACACCTTCCATGGGAAGCGGTTGACCTGTTAAACCTACGCCGGAAACTTGTAACTTCCGAGACGGCGGACTACGTATGTTTTTATGTGAATCGCTGAGATAGCTAATGTTTCGCTATCGACGTGATGCTCTAATATTTCAGTCATTTCTAGCGACAAAATGGAACGGTCTCACGACCGAACTGTCTGTCTTGTTATGGAGTTACAGAATAAAGTTGTTGTACTATTTTCAACTTATCCGTTTGAATCATCTCCTTTACTTTAAGAAGAACCACTCTACTAAGATATCACATAGGAGAAAGAAGGAACCAGAAATACTTACGAATGACAGTCGTAAGGAAAAACAAACAGTCTTTCGCAAAAGCGAAACGACTAAAATTGGTGGCAGCTATTGATGAAGAATAAGATTAACAAGACCCATATCAGCCGGCCGAAGAACTGCAATCACCAACTTCCACTATAAATCAATACTAAACAGAGGAAACGGATCTTCATCAACGCAACATTTTATGAAGACGAAGATATGTCCTTCATCGAGAAGAATACAAGCATCAACATCGACGATTGAGTGACTGTTTGTCACATATCTCCGAGAATCAACACCGGACCCCCCCCCCCCCCGAAAGCAGCATCGAACATCAACAGAAAGAAGAAAACACAAAGGAAACAACGCGCGATCACTAGCAAGGACGCGAAGAGTAGGCCAAGAGGAAGCAACGCGAGGAAGGAGGCTGTGACGTCATCAATCTTGGACTTCTTCATGCAACGCGAGGAAGAGAGGAGACCGTGACGTCATCACGACTTCCGACGCGAGGACGACAGGAAACTGTGACGTCATCCCATGTCAACAATCCTTCAACATATAACCCAGAGCTAAGTAGAATTTTATCGATTCTTCCCCCAGGTTTTTTCCTCAGTGAAGTGTTGTTCATCAGGAGTCGATCGTCCAGTATTCTGGGGGTGAGTTGTTCGCCATCTTAATCTTCATTCATTACAGAATCAATCTTCAACTACGAGTTCTCGCCCGCAGACTATTTTTTTTTCTCGTTGTTGCTAATCGTTTCTTGCAGGAATTCTCCGTATAATATCTTTATCAAATTATCTGTATTTCTGTATCTTTTTGGGGGATTTTCCTATTACTTGCAACACATTTATACAGTATATTGCATATGCGTTTACGTAGTGGTCGAGTGTATTCTTATAGATATTTTGATAGGACCGCAAGGAATAGGAGTGATAAGAAAAAAGTAAAAGTGAACATGGCAACTACTGCGGCTGGCAACCCGAATGTGGTGACTCGTGAGCGCGAGGTCAGCAATTGTCACTTTTCAAGGTCGGTCAATGGGTTCCTGCCTCAAAATGTTGAGGCATGGATCTCATCTGTAGACGCTCATTTAAATGCAAAAAGCATCACAGACCCAGCTGTACAATTACAGGAAGCCAAAAGCTTCATAGACTTTGCTAAAGGAGATGCAAGTGCATATCTAAGAGGTGTTTCTTTCCAAGAGGCGGCTACATGGGACGAGTTCAAAATCAGATTACGTGCCGTGTATGGGGGTGAAGAGGCTTTAGATGTAGTATTGGCATTGAGAAATATCCTTAACCAAGCCTCCATGACTCAGCTAAATGTTGTCGAGCGGGCGGCGCTAATTGCCGACCGGCTAAATGAATATCAAGATAGTTTAAGTAACTCCGGGTGGGTTACGAGTGCCAGAATCGCCGTGAAGGATTTTATCCGTCTAATTTACCTCACGAGCATTACAGCAATGTTGCCTGAAGCTTTAGTGCGGTGTTTTGACAAAAAATTGCAGCCCATCAGTACGGAATTAGATGTGTATAAACAAATAAAAAAACACATGTCTAAATGTACCGACCTAGATCCTTCGCTCACTCAAGTTTTTGCAAAAAAAAAATGAAATAAGTCCACAACAAGTAAATGTGGTACATAATAATAATCAAGTTGCAGGGATGGTTTGTTATAACTGTAAACGACCAGGTCACATGATTTCAGACTGTCTGCGCGTTTTTTTGTTCAATACATAATAGTTCCACTCATTCATATAATCGTTGCTACTCACGGAATCAACAGCAGAATCCTACAAACACGCAAACAATTACCAGTGCAAATAAAAAGAAGGGTCCTCAGTACTATAAAATAAAGAAACAAGCAAACGGAAATGCTGCTCAACAGCAGAAACAAACAAATCGTGCTTCAGGTACCTCTGTTCCTGGCCGTCTAGCCAGAACTTGCAAGGGCAAGCGAACGAATTTTCAAGGAGTGCTAAACAAAGCAAATACCACGTAGTTAGCTCCAAGGGGGGAGAGGACGATGTTGGGTCATCAATATCAACATCTTTTGTATCAAATAATCAGTTTAATCATTTATCAGATCATTGTGAGGCAATTGAATTTCCTATGAAACACACGGCCGAATCCAAAAAACCTGTGCAGGTTCCCTTAGATTTGCAACAAATTCACGCAATCACTAAGTCAAGACGAGTTACGACCAACCTTACATGCAGTAAATTTGGACCATAAGTCATTTACTTTGTTCTTTGATTCTGGTAGTCCACGTAATATCATGGATTTAAGGACTCATCATTTACTCTTTTCAAACTTCCTTATAGAGAAGTCTGGAATAAGACTCTCGGGTATAGGAAATAATGAATTAAATGTGGTAGGAGTAACTCATGTTCAATACAAGGTCGGTAAGCGCACGTTTTCCGATACCTTTATCGTTGTACAAAACATTAATATGTATCCCACTAATTATTGGATACCCGTCTATGGGCACTCAAAATATTACCTTATGCCCTGAAAAACACGGCGTGTATATCAAAGGAAAATTCTATAAGTCTTCTAATACCCTAAACATCAGTTTTAGATGATAAGGAGACAGACAGAGTAGTCTACTTATATCGAAGAACCAATCACTTGTCTCATGAACCAAGAAATAATACATGCGACCCAACAGAATTCTCGCTCGCCGTAATTACAGCTTGCACGCAAACTCTCGAGCCGAACGTAACTTCAAACATATTAGTGCGTGTAAAGAAAACCTACCGGGGATCTGAAATGTTAATCCTTTCCGACACTCTGAAAACACACGGATTATCCGTACACAAGCCATTTGATACAGTCGGCTCACAACAACAATGTAACATCAAAGTCTGTAATCATTTGAATACCACTTTAGTAATCCACAAAATCAACTATCTTGGATGCGGAAGTTTATTAACATCGCATTCTTACCGTAGCTGAGATCAATCACGCTCAATCAGTTGCGGATGAATCCCTTTTGCAATCTAGAAAGAAACAAAATCATAAGGACATTCAAGAAGAGGAAATTCAGCAGAAATTTTTTGAATCTTTTAACTGAATTTCATGATGTTTTTTCCACTACGGATGGAACCTTAGGAAAAAAGAAAACTACACCGGATGTCACTAGGGGAGCAATCAAATAAGGCTAAAGGACAAACAGAAAGTAATCTATGTACCTTCGTACCGACTTCCTATGAAATTTCAGAATGAGAAATAACTGAGGAAGTAGGTTAAAATGCTAAAAGGAGTCATTAGGAAATCAAACAGCCTTATATTTTCCGTTAATAGTATACCGAAAAAAAGATCGAACTTGGCGGATATGCGTCGATTTTCGTCGCTTAAATGAGGAAACAATCCCTGACCGATTCCCAGTACCATGTACTGACGATATTCTATCTCTACTAGGTCAGAACAAATATACCAGCTTGGACTTACTAAAGGGCTTCCATCAGATTCCGTTGGAAGAAGAGAGTATCCCATACACTGCTTCAGCACAGCCAGGGGACATTATGAATTTTTGCGTATGCCTTTTGGTTTACGTTGTGCTCCTATAACTTTTACTAGAATGATAAACATTGTGTTTGGAGACTTGTTAGGAGATATCCTACATGCCTACATAGACGACCTAGTAATCTTTTCTAATACCTTAGAAGAACTTCTACGTAAATTAGAGTTAGTGCTACAAAGACTAAGGCAGCATAACCTAAGGGTAAAGATAACTAAGTGTGAATTTTTTAAAACAGAACTAGTCTATTTAGGTTTCACGGTGTCTAGTGAAGGTCTTAAAGTAGACCATGATAAGGTATTGGCTATCCAATACCTACTAACGTCAAGGGAATACAGCAATTTTTAGGCTGTAGCGGATATTATAGGAGGTTCATTAGGAACTACTCCATCATAGCGGCTCCCCTAACCGATCTTATAAAAAAAAGGGCGTAGATTTCATATGGTCTGAAAATCATCAACAGGCGTTCGATAAATTGAAAGATGAACTGTGTAGTTCTCCTATCTTGAAATTTCCTGACTTCGGTAAGGAATTCTTTATAGCAACAGACGCCTCAGACCTAGGAGTAGGTGGGGTATTGCTTCAACAATATGATAAACAGTTTTTCCCTATAGCTTTTTATTCACGTAAACTGAGACCTTCCGAAAGTAAATATGCAGTAATAGACAAGGAAGGGCTCACTATTGTTAATTCACTCGTGCATTTTAAATTTATAATATACAGTTATCCCGTCAAGGTTCTCACTGATCATAAGCCCCTAACCGACTTCTTTAAAGGCTTTAGTCACAGCCATAAGCGAACTCGGTGGCACATGATCATCCAGGACTTTGGGCGGCGAGAATCGGGTATTACCTGGGAAAGCAAATATCATTGCTGACGCATTATCACGCAACCCCTCTTCATCTTGTACCGAGCCATTAGCTGAATTAATAGATATCTCAACCTCCACGCCCATTGTTAAAACTATATCTGAACAGGAAGATCTGGGCTGGAGTGCTGAACTATTACAGACGGAACAAAGAAAAGATCCGCAAATAGAAAAAATCATAATTGCGTTAAACGGAAATCCGAAGGAAAAGGAATATATAAAGTATAAGCAGCAGAATTATATAATCAAAGATAATATCCTGTCTAGATCCGTGACGAGGAAAACCCGCAACACACCACAGTTGAATAACAACCAGGTGGTGGTACCTATCTCACTCATACCCACTGTCTTAAAATGGTTGCATGGACACCCGGGTTATTCCCTAATGTCACAGAAAGCCAAATCTTTATTTTATTGGCATACGATGCTTACAAATATAAAAAAGCACATAGCAAATTGTCGCACTTGTCAAGAATACAAAGGGCACACGAAGACACCTGTCAGCCTAGGGGTTACCCCGTGCCAAATCAACCCTTTGAAAGAGTACACTTAGATTTATTAACAGTATTTTACGAGTCAGACAGAGAAATAAGCACCTCCTAGTAATCATAGATGCTTTGACTCGATATACAGAACTGATAGCGCTTAAAACAAAAACCGCAGTCGAGTGCGCTAGAAAGTTTTACGAGTGCTACATTTGTAAACATGGAAATTCCCATTCCACACCATTATATCAGACTCGGGCAGGGGGAGTTCAATAATCATTTCCTTAACTCCCTTGTGCGAATTCCTTTGCATAAAGAAAATCAATACCATGATCTATCACCCAGAGTCTAATGGGCTAGTGGAAAGGGCAAATCGTAAGGTTTCAAACATTTTAAGGGTCACCTTAGGGGGGGCAGACCCCAACTGGGACATTGCCATACCTGCGGTACTAAGCACACTTAATCACTCGTATCATGTGTCTATTAAAAATGACACCGTACGAGGCACTGTACGGTATCCCAGCTAGAACACCTTTCCATGTATTAACGCCTACAATTAATTTATCAAATCCTCTAAAGGATGTTATGGATGGCAAGCATAAGTCGATATAATTATCTTCGAAGAATCTAGAAGAAGCACAAATTATAATGAAAAGAAATCATGATAAAATAGTTAAGCCAACTAGAACATATGCCGTGGGCGATTAGGTATACATACAAGTATACGTACTGTAAAGGTTTAAATTATAAACTGACACCTAAGTGTTGAAGGCCCGTTTAACATTTTAGAAACATTAACGGCCAATAGATTTAGGGTTCAAAATGTATCCAAACCACTGATATGAGAATAGTTCCATTGGCACATATCAGAATCTAAAGAAAGGTAGATGGAGTGAGGGAAAAAATGGTTGTATTTATGAAACTTGTATAATAATTTTATATATATGATATAGATATAGTATATATATAATTATATATATATATGATATATATATATATATATATACTATATATATATATATATATATCAATCATATTTGTATGTAACATATTCTTTTACACGAGTTATTACATATATTTTACTCATTGCAGGTTTTCAAAAATGAATCTGTTATTGTTAGGAGTGATATTGTGTGTTCAGACATCTTTGTTGTATGGAAAGAGCGCTAAGACGAAAGAAATAGAATTTAATCATGGCTCGATTATCGAGAGAACAGAAGACATTTTTATGGTGTCGAGTAATATAGTCATAGAGGTGGATATGCAGGCCATATTTTTGCCCGAAGATGACGTCCTTAACTTAAAGAATGACCTGATGAGGTTTGCCATTTCGTTTAAGGAAATGGCACCAACGTAATTTTCATGCTAACTCAGAGATTTCGCTAGCTCAACCCTAAGCGTCGCGGAAATGTTGTCTTATGACATACAAAATAAAACCGCTGAGGCAGAGGAACTTGCTCGTGACTTGCTGATGTGGTCTGTGCGGCACAATAATCTTGAACGCCGCAACCCGCTTATTCTGGCTGGACTAAACATCTTGGGATCTGTTGCGAGTCTAGGCTTAGGAATTTCAAATCGCCTTAAGATAAATAATCAAAATAAAAGAATTGAGTTTTTGCAACACAAAACCGAATTAGCTTTGTCTGAACTTCGCAGTCAGTTATCCTCAATCAATCAAATAATGAGTTTGGTAAACGAACATTCAAATAATATCGATCAGATTATGGAAGTTCAACATTTGCTGGCTACGTTAGCTTACTATAGTTCGAAAATAGATCATATCCGTGTCAAAATATCACATTTTATTGAGAATCAAAAGACTATGTAGAAGCTATTATGTTAGCGACAAATGGTGTGTTTATCTCCACATCTCTGCCTATTAAAAGATCTGACGTTAACTTTGGAGAACGGACGGGAGAAACTAGGTTATATTCCTTTATTAGACGCCCATAAGTAGAGTTCTATTATAGCCTAATATCAGTCAGCGTTGAAATTATAGGATTTATAAACACCATACCTTTTGATTCTTCCGATGCTTGGCAATCATACAAAATAGCACCGTTTCCTACTTTCATGACGAATAACTCAAGTCCAGTAATATCCAATTTGACGGGGGCATGTTATGATTTTCTTCTGATAGGAAATCATTTACAGTCATTAAAGACTTAGATAAAAC
This sequence comes from Macrobrachium nipponense, assembly GCF_015104395.2. Taxonomy (NCBI): domain Eukaryota; kingdom Metazoa; phylum Arthropoda; class Malacostraca; order Decapoda; family Palaemonidae; genus Macrobrachium; species Macrobrachium nipponense. The sequence continues at coordinate 60,928,649 of NC_087202.1, read as the reverse complement.
TCAAACTCACTGTTCAGAAGCCATGAATAATAAACGTTTTTTACAGCTGAATCTTTGAATTCATCCTATATCAACGGATTCATGTTTGAGTAGGCATAGTGCTAAAACGGCTCTCTCTCTCATACACGCGAAGGTTGTCTGAAGAAACTTTATCCCTTTTACAGTAATAAGTTCAATTACAGAATGAATAATGGCTCCTGGATCCGATACGACAAATAGACGGTTTTAAAGTCGTATGCCTGCCCGGACGGGACCACCGCCCATTCCCCAATCTTTGTATGCAGCTGAATGGTTGTACCTGGGACATCTACAAACTACACCGTCAGGGGGGTCAACACGATAATACTGAGAAGACGTATTTTGCGAACTATACCTGGGCGTCTACAATTATCCCATCACTACCTCTCCCATACACCGTGTGGGTGGCTCATCGTTTGACGCAACTGGCTGAGATGAACCACGTGTCACCGACTTATGCAGGTGGAGAAAATCTTCGAATTACTACGTTCTGCTGGCGTGTTCAGCGTGACGGCCATATTGGTTATTGCGTCAACATCTTTGCTTGGCGTAGGCTGAGGCATACACAGAAGGATCTCCAAGGAAACGTATTGTCCCGTCCAGATGACGTACCGTTACGCTCAAGGCGTTTGCGTTCAGGGCTGCTTGAAACTGGCCATTTCATTTGGTGCCTAGGAAAATTGTCTGGAATTGTGTTGTATGTGAAAAGCGGTCTGTATGCTGGCAAAATGTAGGACAAGAAAGACTCACGCCTTTGCATTTGAACAGTTAAAGTATCTCCCGGGCACCTAATAAAATTATTATAGCCCAATATAATATATAGTATTAATTACTCCTAAAGGTATTTTTCGGGCACCTAATAATAAAATATACCATCCCTATATATTAATCTGTGCACAATTATACTATTATACATTGTACCATTATATTTACCTATTACAAAGAGTGACAGTACTCTTTAACAATTATCCATGATCATGTTTGTAATCTACCAGTAACCGCCTAAGTCTAATCAGGTTACCTATTATCATAATAATCGTGTATACATGTTAACCTTTGATTTTTACCTTTTTGATTTTTTTTTGGTACCTAATCATTATTATTATCAAACATGGATCTAGATTTTCCATGCATTTATCTTTGTTTATGAATATGTCCAACAAAAGGGTATGTAACAGAACCTTTTTATGCATTTAATCACTTGTTATGTTTATATCTAAACATAGTTACGAGCACCGCTCCTAAGAAACCATGTTTAACAAAGTCTTTTGTTTTTCAAGGCTTGAATGGTAGCTGTCCGAGCCTAATGTAATGAATACATTTTAGAATTACATAATCTGTAAATAAAAAAACCCATGACCTGAGGTCATTGGCGAATTAGGAGGGTCCTACGTGACCAAGGCAAATCTAGATCACGCTATGCGATGTCTACAGTACCTGGTTTAAGTTTGTTTTGAAATGTCATCATGTTGTATATTGTCAACCTTTCACAAACACCTTCCATGGGAAGCGGTTGACCTGTTAACCTACTCCGAAACTTGTAACTTCCGAGCCGGCGGACTACTATGTTTTTATGTGAATCGCTGAGATAGCTAATGTTTCGCTATCAACGTGATGCGTCTAAAATATTTCAGTTCATTTCTAGCGACAAAACGGAACGGTCTCACGACCGAACTGTCTCTCTTGTTATGGAGTTACAGAATAAAGTTGTTGTACTATTTTCAACTTATCCGTTTGAATCATCTCCTTTACTTTAAGAAGAACCACTCTACTAAGATATCACATAGGAGAAGAAGGAACCAGAAATACTTACGAATGACAGTCGTAAGGAAAAACAAACAGTCTTTCGCAAAAGCGAAACGACTAAAATACTATATATGTGTGTGTGTGTGTGTGTGTGTGTGTGTGTATAAATTTCTAATTTTGAAGATTGTGCATTTCTGTGATCATGTCGATACATCACAATAATAATGGGATAAAGGATTCAAAGTAAGAAGTCTTGATTTCGAAGCTTTAGAAATCATTGACTCAAAATGCAGCATTTTAGGAATGCATTGTGTTGATGAATCATGGGCATAACTAACTGAAATAATTTATCCAGGTGAAACCTATATGGTTTGGATATAAATTTTGGGCGCTTTGTGGGACCTCGGTTGGGTTACTGTTATAATTTTGATCTTTACCGCGGTAAGACTCCCCAATAAGACAGAATGATGCTTAGCACTGGGTTCAAAAGTTGTTTTGAAAATGCTTGATACTGTTAGCTGATCCAGAATCTCATACTGTCTTTTTGATATTATTTACTGAATATGAATGATCTCATACTGTCTTTTTTTTATAATTATTTTAGTGAATATGATTTTAGTCCACCTATGAAGTACTAGTTTTCAAGCATTGTGAAATTCGTTTGAAGAACTGTACATTGAAATCAGCTCATGGGATGAAAAAAAGAAACAAGAGGCTTCATATAACTACAGTTTGACACCAGTGAAGATGTAGTACTGATGGTAAATAGCTAGATAACAAAGGTGAAGGTTGTATTGGAACTAATTACGACACTAGAACCCCTTGCAAAGGTACAGCGTTTGGTGAAGTCATCAAAGTCAAAAGGAAGCGCTTCTCAACCAAATGCGATTTTCAACTATAACAAATGCTTTGGGTATTGTAGGCTACCATGATTGGTTGGTTTTTTTTTTTTTTTTTTTTTTTTTTTTTTTTTTTTTTTTTTTTTTTTTTTTTTTTTGGTATGGATAAATATTCTGTTTCTATTCGAGGCATTGGTGCAACCAAGGACATGGTAACATACAGCTGAGTTTATTAGATTTCAAAAGGGCAATTTCTGTAGCTCACCTTGAAGTTGGCTTGATGGAAGGGCTTAGTAGGAATATCTTGTTGTACCTTACACTCACATACAAGTTTTACTGATGTTCGGTATGATTGAGGACAGCTTGAAACGTGATTTTATACCCTTGATCCCAGCGTCCTCATTTGAGGACAGCTTATTGTAAGCTTTACCATTAGAAATAGATTTTTTCTTTCTACTTCATATGCATTCTCAACCCCTAATATACAATATTTGCAAAAAAAATCCAGATTTCATAAAATACAAAAGTTGGGATTTAATGGGTTAAAAAAGGCTCATCAGACAATGGGAACGCTTCAAAAATATTTGGAATAAAATTAATTTCTTCTGTAAAGCAAATACCGCCAAGGGTGGATTGCTCTTTGGTAGAGGAGGTAGAGATAGACCAAAGGAGACGTGGTTGAGGACAATGAGGTAGGAAACAGGAGATGAGTTTTTGGGAGATCTTGAGGAGTTTGCCCAGGACAGAATGTGGTGGCATCCACGTGGGTGCCACAGGAAATTATTGATCGATATATTATATATATATATATATATTATATATATATATATATATATGTGTGTGGTGTGTGTGTGTGTGTGTGTGTATGGTATGTAATATATGTATAACTGAATCACGAAAGTTAGGAACGTGATAAATCCATAAATGAAGATATATGCCACCGAAGGAAAAATAAACGAAGGAGGTCTGCAAGATCTTTCGACGTTAAAAGTCCTTTACTGAGCAGAGACTGACATACATACGAGAAAAGCAAGACAAGAAGATTCGTATAACTGACAGATGGGTATTGTTAAAGAGATTAGTACCTAGAATCCGACACACCTGGAAGATAAGAACCTTCCCAAACAAGCATAAACAATGGGTGCAATTAAGGTTTAAGACAATCATCTCAGATACAATTTCAAGACAATTAAAGGATTATAGGTGACAGCTATTCTGAATAGCTTGACACCTATAATCCTTTAATTGTCTTGAAATTGTATCTGAGATGATTGTCTTAAACCTTTAATTGCACCCATTGCTTATGATTGTTTTGGGAAAGTTTCTTATCTTCCAGGTGTGTCGGATTCTAGGTACTAATCTCTTTATAATCCCTATCTGTCAGTTATACGAATCTTCTTGTATTGTCTTTTCTCGTATCTATGTCAGTCTCTGCTCAGTAAAGGACTTTTAACGTCGAAAGATCTTGCAGTTCCTCCTTCGTTTATTTTTCCTTCGTGGCATATATCTTTATTTATATTATATAATATTTATAATATATTATTATATATATATTTATTATATATATTATTATTTAATATATAATATATATATATTGTGACGGCTTTATGGCCAAGGTTTAGAGAATATAAAGTTCTTCCATAGGTCACATAAAATAAAAAGAAAGGTTTAATTTCAAAACAGAACAAAAATTAGCACTTTAAATATTTAATATGAAACAAGTTACATAATTACGTTAATACCCTCTTCCGCATAAAACAAGAAACACTCAAACAATCCTCACCGCACAAATAACAAAAAATAATAACCCTTAATAACTAAATTTTAAATATACGTTTCGTTACCAGTTTCACAAAGGTTCACTCAAAATTTAATATAACAGAACATTATACATTACAAAAACTGAAGAATAAGAAGACAGCTACTCCAATAGGACACTTATCACAGTAGAGGACCAGGTGAGACTAACTATGCAGGAAATAGGTGGTCCGAAGAAAACTAAAAGAAGGCGGGGAAAACCAAAAGCACTCTGAAAAAACAGGACAACTAAAAATATAACTAGGGATCTTAAAACCGGTACAGGAATGAACTGTACATTTCCACAAAAATGAAAATCATAGCTATACAAAATTAAGATTTCAATCTGGCAGATGGGTGACAATATATATATATACTATATATATATATATATATATATATATATATTATATATAGATATATATATATATATATATATGAATTGTTTCTTATGTGTCGGTCTTCTACTTCCAAGCGGCTGAAGTTAATTAGTTGCAGTCATGGGTTTTCATTAGTCTCTCTTTAATTCTCTCTCTCTCTCTCTCTCCTCTCTCTCTCTCTCTCTCTCTCTCTCTAAGTTGATGATAGCTGAAGCAACTTTCGTCATTTCTCAAAATATTCAGAACATGTTCCTCTTTAGGAGGCAGAATAAAAAGGAAGAAAAGGAAAAAAAAAATTACGGTTTCCTGAATATTCCTTGCTATAATTATTAGGTTTGGCGGTCCTCAACCTCATGATGAGAGAAGTCCTGAGTCAGCAATCACCCCCAAAATTTTACTTTCTCTTTGCTTTCCGAGTTGAAGACCTCGCCTTGGTATAGCAGCTTCTTTATGTTTTCTTATTTCATTATTCCATGTAGAAGGCTGAGATCTCTGAATTTCTGGAATTCACAAGAGTCGTTTTCCAGGAATTAATTTTGTTAATTATATTCATCCTTATGTATCCTTGGATTTACAATTCTTTTTTCTTGGCTCTTGCACGTTATTGCGTTTTTTACTTCGATAACTACTTATGAAATCATCCTGTGACATCTGATGGTATCCAAAATATAATTGTAGTCTGTGGACATTTGCAGAGAGTAAATTATTGGTTTAGGTGAAAATAATCAGTTCAGAGTATTTATGTATATTAAATGGTATTCGCTTATCAAAACATTGCAGTTATTAATCAGCCCTGTTTTAATTGAAATAATAATTCTTTATTGTGCGGGAAAATTGGAACGTGCTTTCATTTGAGCGAACTTCTTCAAAAATTGTATGTGGAGGCTTAATCAATTTTGCACTTTTCTAGTAATTTTTAACTTCAGTGCGTTTTAGATATTAAAACGAAGAGATAATGCTGAAGGTACCTGTAGTTATAAGGCCAAATCAACACAATAGCGG
>NC_087202.1:60910367-60917867 GCF_015104395.2 Macrobrachium nipponense | reverse complement strand
ACTGAGAATGAATCAGAATCGACCATCGCATGAGTCAGAAGACCTGTTGATTCCAGTTTCCATCTTTTCTTGGATTTTCAATTCCTTTAATCTTGTTGCTCCTGCGGTTGACTTTATTTCCTATAGTTACGTTTCTCGATGGAAATTTCGGGTAATTCACCTTTGTAGTCATCCTTCATTCACCCTAAGCGTTTGAATGGGAGTGGCTGTTTTCCGAGGGTTCCCGTCTGATCGGAATGGTAGGAATGAAGTTTTTTTTTTAATAATTGTAGAATTGGAAGGTATGATTTTATATATACATATACGTATATATATACATATACATATACACATGAGTTGAGGGTAAGTCCTGCACTAAAATTTTTTTTAAATATTACAACTCAACTTATTTTAAAAAGTGGAACTAGGAGAGAGAGAGAGAGAGAGAGAAGAGAGAGAGAGAGAGAGAGAGAGAGAGAGAGCTTGAAGAGAACTGGTAGAGGGAAAGAGAAGGGATTACTTTCTTGGAAGACTTATTAGACCACCTTCCGAAGTTGGATTAGCTTAATTTGGCCACGGACCATGAAAAGATAAGAACTTTCTGATGTTACCTTTTTAACGTCTATGATATAGAATTTTTTTTTAAAGAGAAATCACGAAATATTTGCGTTGCATGAAAAGCCCTTGTTTTCTAGGTCAGTAATGCAGTGTCTTAACTTATTTGAAACATCTTACAAAACTAAACTTATTTCTCTATTTATGCATACATACATACATACCAAAAATTGTCAAAATGGACAATACGTGAAATCATTGTTATTTAAAAAGTGAGAGATAAATCCGTAGAAAATATATGTACTTGTGAAAGTTAAATTAAGTTTTATTTGTTATCACCAAAGCCTCCAACATAGCTTCACTTTCATTTGTCAAGTTTGATACGGTAGGCTTGGAAGGCTTGTGCTTCATGGAACCAGTTTGCTTGAGTGAGTTCCGAATAAAAAAATGTAACATATATATAACTTTGAAACTTTAGCATTCATACGTCAGCGAATTTTTTTTTATAATGTCCAAGTAACTGATAGATGGAAGGTTGTGAGATGTGTAGTAGGAATGTAATAGTACAAAACAATTATTATTATTTTTTTTTTTTTTTTTTTTTTTTGTTTTTTTTTTTTTTTTTTTTTTTTTTGCTTTATCACAGTCCTCCAATTCGACTGGGTGGTATTTATAGTGTGGGGTTCCGGGTTGCATCCTGCCTCCTTAGGAGTCCATCACTTTTCTTACTATGTGTGCCGTTTCTAGGATCACACTCTTCTGCATGAGTCCTGGAGCTACTTCAGCCTCTAGTTTTTCTAGATTCCTTTTCAGGGATCTTGGGATCGTGCCTAGTGCTCCTATGATTATGGGTACGATTTCCACTGCATATCCCATATCCTTCTTATTTCTATTTTCAGATATTGATACTTATCCATTTTTTCCCTCTCTTTCTCTTCAACTCTGGTGTCCCCATGGTATTGCGACATCAATGAGTGATACTTTCTTCTTGACTTTGTCAATCAACGTCACGTCTGGTCTGTTTGCACATATCACCCTATCCGTTCTGATACCATAGTCCCAGAGGATCTTTGCCTGATCGTTTTCTATCACTCCTTCAGGTTGGTGCTCGTACCACTTATTACTGCAAGGTAGCTGATGTTTCTTGCACAGGCTCCAGTGGAGGGCTTTTGCCACTGAATCATGCCTCTTTTGTACTGGTTCTGTGCAAGTGCCGGGCATTCGCTTGCCATGTGGTTTATGGTTTCATTTTTCGTATTGCACTTCCTACATATGGGAGAGATTGTTATTTCCGTCTATCGTTCTTTGAACATATCTGGTTCTTAGGGCTTGATCTTGTGCCGCTGTTTATCATTCCTTCAGTTTCCTTCTTTTAGCTCTCCCCTCTGTAGCCATTGCCAATTGTCATCGCTGGCTAGTTCTTTAGTCTGTCTCATGTATTGTCCGTGCATTGGTTGTTGTGCCAATCCTCTGTTCTGTCTGTCTTTCTCCTGTCTCTGTATATTTCTGGGTCTTCGTCTACTTTTATCAGTCCTTCTTCCCATGCACTCTTTAGCCACTCGTCTTCACTGGTTTTCAGATATTGCCCCAGTGCTCTGTTTTCGATGTTGACGCAGTCCTCTATACTTATAGTCCTCTCCCTCCTTCCTTTCGTGTTATGTATAGTCGTCTGTATTTGCTCTTGGGTGTAGTGCTTTGTGTATTGTCATATGTTTCCTGGTTTTCTGATCTATGCTGCGGAGTTCTGCCTTCGTCACTCCACTATTCCTGCGCTGTATCTGGATTACTGGCACATGGCCCATATATGGCTTTTTATCATATTTCCACGTTGAGTTTTGACTTGAGTATCGCTTTGAGTCTCTGCATATGTTCTTTCCTGATCGTGTCCTCATCTCTTGGTGTTTTATATCCCCTCCTTCCATTATTCCCAGGTATTTGTATCCTATTTCATCTATGTGTTTGATGTTGCTCCCATCTGGTAGCTTTATCCCTTCAGTTCTCGTTACTTTGCCTTTTTTGTATGTTGACTAAGGCGCATTTTTCTATTCAAACTCCATCCTGATGTCCCCAGATACAATCCTTACAGTCTGGATTAGGGTATCTATTTCCTTGATGCTCTTACCATACAGCTTGATGTCGTCCATGAACATCAGATGGTTGATTGTGTTGCCTCTTTTCTTGAGTTGGTACCCGGCATCCATCTTCTGTAGCACTTTTTGTCATGGGAATCATGGCTACTACGAAGAGTAGTGGGGACAGTGAGTCGCCCTGGAAGATCCCTCTCCTGATATTAACCTCTGCTAGTCTTATTCCAGAGCTTGTAAGTATTGTATTCCAGTTGTGCATTGTATTTTTGAGGAAGCTGATGGTATTTTCCTCTGCCCCATATATTTTCAGGCATTCTATTAGCCATGTGTGTGGTATCATGTCGAAGGCTTTCTTATAGTCTATCCATGCCATTACCATTTTGTCTATCAGGAGCTGGTCTTTTGTGCCCCTACACTTCCTTCTGCAGCCTTTCTGTTGGTGGGGGATGGTGTTTGCCTCCTCTAGGTAGTTGTATAGCCTTTCACTGATGATACCTGTTAGTAACTTCCACATTATTGGTAGGCAGGTGATAGGCCTGTAGTTACTGGCTATATTTCCCTTACTCTTGTCTTTTTGTACTAAGGATGTTCTTCCTGTGGTCATCCATTTGGGTGCTTGGTGATTTGAGATACAATGCTGGAGTTGTTCAGCTATTCGTGGGTGTAGGGCCTTGAAGTTTTTGAGCCAGTATCCATGGACTTCATCGGGACCTGGGGCTTTCCAGTTTGGCATTTTCTTTAGTTGGTGTCTGACTGTGTCTGTCGTGATCTCTGTGAATCTTTGTTTTATTCTCCCTGTTTCTTCTTCCTTGACTTCCTGGAGCTATGTTGCATGTTTGTTGTGTGATACCGGATTGCTCCATATGTTTTCCCAGAGTCTCTTACTTGGTTTGGCTTCAGGAATTTCTGGGCGGTTGTCCTCCCCTCTTAGTTGGCTGTATAGTCTTTTCTGGTTGGTTCCGAATAGTTTGTTCTGTTGGTATCCCTTATTCCTGTTAATGTACCGTTGGATCTTATGTGCATTGGCCTTAAGCCTCTGTTTTACATCTTTATTGTGTTTGTCTAGTCCCCTCTCTTGTATTTTGTATTTCTCGTTGAGTTCCTCCCTTGTTTTCTTGCTTCTTAGCCTTTTTTTCTGCCATCTCTTTCAGTTTACTCAAGTCAGATCTCATCACCATGATTTGCTTTTCCAGGCACCTTTTCCAAGGAGGTTGCTGTTTTGGTTTCTGTTGGGTTGGTTGTGCTGGTGGTGTTGGTGTTCGAATCCCCATCAGTTCTGCTACTAATCTTGCTCCTGCATATGTCAAGTTATTTGTTTCTGTGATACTGGTGGTGTGTATTATGCCCATTATTTCATTGACCTCACTTGTTTTCTCCCTTAATTTCTTGGTGTTGTAGGCTTTCATGGAGGGGATCTTTATTCTCTCTGTGTCTGGCTCCATCCATTGTCTAATCTTTTCTACCCATTCCGTTGGTTAAAATTCCTACAGAGGCTATCAAGCTAGCCAATAAAGTTTCAACATTGTTAAAGTCAGACAATAAAAATAACACCAGCCCTAATCAGCCCCCTGACAATTGATGACGACATGGAAACTGAAGAAGCCAAAGGAAAAAGAATAATAAGCGATTCAGACTCTGAAGTTGAAATGCCTTCACACCCTGCAAAAAAACAGCCACCTCAACAATCACAAGCATCAACCTCAACCTATAACACTACAGTCCCTGAAATACAAGGAGCTTTGTTCTTCCTAGCCTCCCCATCCCATCAATCAAACCAAGAACCCCAAAATTGGATTAAGACTATACATTTCCATCAACACGGCAAACCCCAAAAACCCAACCCATAATACCCTCAAGAGGATGATTTTTGACTATAAAACGATGAAGTACATCTTCACAGAGAAATTAGACAATAACACAGTCAAACAATACATTACTGAAGGAACAATAGAACTTGACAAATACAGTAGCAGAGTACGAGGATAAACCACGACAAATTCCAAAAAATAAACTCAGGCTTCTTTGACTTAACAAAAGGAAAAACACCATAATGGACACTCTCACAGTCATTCAACATAACGTCTTAAAGTGGACATTCCTTCGTAGTAAGGAACTAAGTAACATTTATTCTTCTTTCTCGCCACATCTTATACTTCTAAACTCCACGGGGATACCCAACTCCACTCGCATCAAGATCTGGAACTACAACGTTTTTCAATGCAACACCACTAACGATCAAAATGCCGGGACGGCAATAGCAGTAAGACGAGATATCACAGTCAAATTAATAGACGGATTCAATAATGACCTAATTGCAGTAGAAATACAGACAGTTCGGGGACCAGTAATCATAGCAACTACTTATTTACCCCCCAGGAACCAGTATTTCCTCAGCAAGATATCTTGTCCTTAATGAGACGCAATATCCCTGTCTATTTATTAGCTGACCTAAATGCAGCTCACCCGGCCCTGGGCCACAATAGGACAAATCCCAGAGGCACCTTAATTCAAGGTCTAATGAACAGGAATCTAGTTTACTTTCTAGGACCAGATTTTCAAACATACTTCAGCAGAAGATCCAAGGGCAAACCTGACATCCTTCTTTCTAACAGATACCACATTTTTAATTATTCAATCACTCGGGGTCCTTTAACTACCTCAGATCACATACCTATATTATTAAAACTTACTGTGAGACCTATTATGGTAGCCACCAGCCCTACACTCGATTTGACCAATGCCAACTGGGACCGTTTCAAGGATATTCTCGATGACTCTCTCTCCAACTATGACGAACCTGATAACATCAGAAAGGATAAATTCTACATCGATGATAAAATAACTTTTGGTACAGGATGATCAAAGAAGCCACAGAACTTTGTATACCTCTCAAAACTTTCAGGATCTTACCATATTCTAAAGAAACAGATAATCTTAAGCAACTACAATATTATTATAAACAAGCACTAGCATTACTTAATAATCATGGCCCAACACATCAGCTATTAGAATACTTACATAATATTAAAAAAAAAATTAAAATGGAAGCTAAGGAACTCATAAATTCGACTTGGGAGACACTTCTAAATAAAATTGAAGGAATCTATAGAGACCCAGGAAAGTTCTGGAAAATGATCAGATGGCTTCTGGGATCAGATTTTGAACCTACAGCCTACATAATCCATAACAACAGGAAAATCTTTTCTCCCCAAGACCAGGAACCAATTTTTAGAGAGTTCTGGTCTAATATCTTCAGAATAAACCCATGGGAGAATTTAAGGTTTGACTTGCAACATGAACAACGAGTGATTGCAGCACTTCATGAACATGACGACCAAATAATACCATACGACACAGTAGAGCTCGATAGATTAGATGCTGAAGACCAGTTTATTAAACCAATACAACAGCAAGATATCATCAAAATAATCAATAATTTTAAAAACAAAGCACCTGGCCATTCTAGAGTAAACAAAATTATCATCAAGCACCTTCCCATCTCCATGCTGGACTTTCTAAGAGTCATTTTCAATGAAACCATAAGTATGGGCTACTGGCCTGACTTTTTCAAGAAAGCACTACTTCCCTTTGTGGGGAAAAAGGGTAAAGATCTAACTACTGTTTCTAACTATAGACCAATTTCCCTTCTAGAAATACCTGGTAAGATCCTTGAAAAAATCGTTCAAATAAGGTTTAATGAGTTCCTCAAAGACAATCTACTAACCAATAATAACCAATATGGGTTTACTCAAGGCAAAGGTACTCAGCTTGCTTTAACCAGACTATATGAGTTCATAGCAGTCAAGAAAAGTTTAGGATACGGCTGCAACCTTATCTCAAGGGATGTCAGTCAGGCGTTCAATAAAGTCTGGCATGACGGTTTAAAAAACAAACTTTTGGAGGCACAATTGCCAGATTTAGCAACCAGACTGCTATGTAACTTTCTTGACAATCGTATGGCAAGAATTAAAATTAAAGACTTCATAGGACCAGAGTTCCAGTTACAGTCAGGGGTTCCTCAAGGTAGCACTCTCTCCCCATCACTCTACAACTTTTACATTAAAGATACCCCTCCTCCATCTCAAGGTTGCCTTCAAATTATGTTTGCAGATGATCATACCCAAGTAATAACATATCCTACCAAAGCCAAATGTATGCTACAAAGAAAGACTGTTAGAGAAATACAGAAAATCAATAACTATGAAAAGAAATGGAAGATAACAACAATATGAATAAATTCCAGCTTCTCAATTTCTGCTCGCGTCCCATGGATATTATAGTCAACAATAGGAGAAATTCCAACAAGTCACAATTCTTGGTGCAAATTTCAAAAAATCAGACATTCTTCCCCATGTGCAGGCGAGAATAGCTACCGCGAGGAAAACTGTCAGTAGATTAAAAAGATTCAAAGGACTGTCGACAAAAACTCAACTTAAACTATATAAATCACTAGCCAGGCCACAGCTAGAATACCCAGCCATCATATTTGGTGCACTTAGTAAAACAGTACTTAGTAAAATGCAAGCAGTTCAGAATAAAGCTCTGAGGCAAGCATATAGGGAAAGTCCCCCCTACTTCAACTCAATAAGGGAGTTGCATAATCACTCCAAATTGGAGCCTCTGAATGTCAGGTTCCATAGACTTGGCAGAAAACTTGGGACAAATTAAGTTTAGAAGACGATAACTTATTCACAACACTAGAGATCTCACCATGAACCAAGTCAGAGATCACTACTGGTGGAGTAGACTTGAGCCAAAGGTCAATTGTGACCCCCCCAGACCTAGGTATATAAATACTGACTAGAAAAAAAATAATAATAATAATCTAAATAATTAATAAGTAATTAAAAACATAAGGTGCTTGTACATCTCTATCCTA
>NC_087202.1:60867867-60897867 GCF_015104395.2 Macrobrachium nipponense | reverse complement strand
TAATTAATTGTCTTTGTTGTTGGCGATTTTCCATTCATTTGGTTCCCCTAACGAATTCAAAATTCATTCGCTCTTAGATTCTTATCGGTATTGTTTACCTCACTGTCAATGTAAAATTGTTTTACTGTTATTCTTCTCATTTCATTATAATTAAAACTTGATCTATTTTGGTAATTTCGAAGATGCAGATTTGATGTGATTAAAATTCTCAGAGAGTTCAAAAAGAATTTATATTTCTTCAAGACAGTTCCAAATATCACTTATCGGCTAGCTTCCTTTTCTATTTGTGTGACCTGACTTACTCCTTCTCAGTTTGAGGTCCGGCTGTGAACCGATTATTCATTAACGGTTCGAGATGGTTCCCTATCAGTCACAATGTTTCATACTACCAAGTTTAAGCAGGCAGGTCATTAACAAGCCATCGTACAATATTGATTGCTGTTGTAAAAGAGAAGTGGAAAGGGAAGAAAAAAGTGAAATTTCTCACGTCTCAGTTTTAAAACATGAATTGTAAGGGGCCTGATAACTGATTGTAAGTTAATTCTCCTATCATCAGATTCCATAACCTTTTTTTTATTTTTATTTTTTTATTTTTCCATGTTTTTTTATGTATTTTACACAAAGTTTCATTCTGTTGGCTATTTTCCTATATATTAATGCTTTTGCCTACCTTATTTTTCCGATTTTCTTCACATTCCATCATATCTTTCAGTCACATGATTTCTCCTCATCACTTTTCTCTTCAATTTTCATTTTCATTTTTCCAGTGTCATCCAATTCTTAAATTAGATTTTTTTTTCTACTTTCGAACCTGACTCTCTCTCTCTCTCTCTCTCTCTCTCTCTCTCTCTCTCTCTCTCACTACACCACACACACACACACACACGCACACACACACTTAAGCCACACCCTATTTTCGGTACACATCATCCAAAAGCCCTAAAATGACGTTTAAGAATGATTGAGGTCGGTTGCCTGCCCCCAATAAAATCAAGGTTTTCCCTTGGTTTATATATGTACTTACATTTATGAAGAGAGTACATAACGTGCCAATAAATGGGGAACGTTGGATCTATGAGCGCGACCTTGTTTCAGGTCTCAGGGAACCAAAAATAAATTCGTGCTGACACGAAAGTGGTTTAAACTTCACGCTTGGGGATAAAAGTTTTGTGATCAAGCGGGAGGAGTAAAGGTTTTACGCCCATATTGTAAGAGTAACGCCCTCATAGCAAACTGGAAGATTTTGGCAAGAGATAAGGAACGAGGACGCGGTTGAGGAAGAGGTCTAAAAGCAAAGATAAACTCGAGCTCTATAGGGATCGCGAGGAAATGTCTCCGAGGATATATATAAATATTATATATATATATATATATATATATATATATCTATATATATATATATATATATATATATATATATATATATATATATAGATATATATATATACGTACTTAGCGTACTATTCTTATTAATATTATTTCTTCTTTTTTTTGTTTTTTTTTGTTTTTTTTTGTGTTGGAGGAAGGGTGTTGGGGGGCATTTTCACTAGACGTTTTGCTTTTCATATTATGATATCCTTACTCTCCATATATTACGTTAGTATAAGACTTATGAAGCTTTTGAATCTTAATTCTCTTTCAACCTCTAAGAGAAGCAAGAATCTTCAAATCTTTACATTTAACAAAAGTTGATCTAGTCTGTAACCTCAATGAATTTTGTTTGCTTCTTCCGCTCAGTTTAGGTTTTTTATATTGATTCCAGCCTCAATGTTACGTATAATCATAGAACGCTAGTTTTTTTGATATTATAGTTTTTTATTTTTTTATTTTTTTTTTTTTTTACTATTGTTTAGGGCGGGTTTATGTTTTTCGTTTCTACCCGATTCTTTTTTTTCCTGTTAATATAAATTGATGTCTGCAAGGCGCTTTGCGATAGCTTATGTATTTGATTCTCTTTCCATTCAGTTCTGAGAAGAGGATCCCTGGTCAACATACTTTGTTAAGGAACGGAAAAGAGTTCAGAAAGTAGAAGTGTAAGTTTTACGATGAGTTGGTGGACTTTTAGAAAGAGGATATGATCCTGATATCGGTCCACATTGTATTCTTCTTGGCATTGATTATACAAGGTTTCTGATGATATTTTGCTAAAATAGATGTTGTTTGAAATAGGAATAGTTTCGTTGCTAATTTTGTTTCAGATTTTTCCTGGTGTCGTTTCTTCTTTCTTCTTTTCTTCATGTTAATTAATAATACGGGGTCACATGTGAGCGTAACACCTTTATCACGAAAAATTACTTCAATGGTCTTCACTGATTTTTGTGAATGGTTATCCTATTTGCAGTAGCAGACGTTACCTGTTAGAATTGACCATTTACTATACATTTTAAGGACCACGAGTCATCGTTTTTCTCAAATATCTTTCAAACTAATTATTTGATTGAAAGGGTACTGTGACAAAGTGTGCAAGACACCTCTCGTTAATTTTTGGTAATATAGTGCATTGTCAAATGGTGTTAATTAATGCGTTTACTCTTTAATTTCAAGGTGTTGCTAAGCATCGCCAACCTATGCATTCGAACGTCCTTTGTCCCCATCCCATCCCTCCCTACTTAACTCTCTTTCTCTTCCCTTCCACATCCCTTCCTCAACCCACTTTCCACGCCTCCCCGTCTCCGCAACCCCGGCCCCATTCCTGTCTGTTACAATTAGTAATATTGGATGTTGTAAATGTGTTGATTTTTGTAGATTCTGTGTTCATTAAATTATTTTTATTGTATATTCTTAAGTTATATAAATGGGAGTATAATAGGCTAAAGAGCGTATATCCTTCACTCTATTCACCCAGTTTAATGTAAGCACAAGCACGATCTCTTAATCCTTTAACCCCGGTATAGACGTGTTGACTTCGAGCAGGTAAGCTAAGGTATCCAAAATTGTAATTAACATTACTCTCGTCTTAATTCTCATTACCTCTGTTTGCGCGATCATATGGCCTGTGACGGAAGAATATGTACAGAAGCATTCAGTAAAAGTAATAATAGGAATAAAAAATTATATCCTGAATCTGTTAAGCAACCGTAAAAAATGAACGAATGTCACAATTTTTATTATGTAAATGTATAATTTGTATAACGACTTCATTACTAAAATGAGTGCAGCAATTATTGACTTGATAATGATGACACACACACACACACTCACACACACACACACTATATATATATTATATATATATATATATAATATATATATATATATATATATATATATATATATATATATATATATATATATATATATATATATATATATATATATATATATATATATATATATATATATATATATAAAGGATTTTGCCACGAAGGAAAAAATGAAAAAGCGAGATAGCCAAGTACTTCGGTCCTGTTCGGACCCTTTACTGAGGGTAAAGGGTCCGAACAGGATCGAAGTACTTGCTATCTGGCTTTTTCATTTTTTTCCTTCGTGGCAAAAAACATTTATTTATACATAGCATCACGTTTTATATACTTCGTGATCAAGTTATTCATATATATATATATATATATGGGTATGTATGTATGTATGTATGTATATGTATACCACACACACAACACCAAACACACACACCCACATACACACACACACACACACACCACACACATATATATATATATATATATAATATATATATATATATATATATATATATATATTATATATATATATATATATATATATATATATATATATATATATATATATAATTTTGTTTATATATTATATATATATTATATATATATATATATATATATATTATATATATATATATATTATATATATATATATATATATATATGTAAGACATTAGGGTTTTGATTAATAATATATTGTTCGTGCATTCTCTGTAACCTGTGGAATGTGGAGGACAGGGCAGAGTAACGACCTGAGGGTAGCTGATGAATGAGTTCTAGGGATGGCGTGAGATAAAAGTGCTTGATTCAGGAAGTCAATGTACGACAGTTTATGAACTCTTCTCAAAGTGCATTTGTGAAACTAGATGCAGCTAGAACCGCGAGGCGCTAGCGAACTGTGTGTTCGTATGTGCGTGTGCGCCTCTTTCTGTTAAAAGCGTTCATAAACCCAAAAACCTATGGGAGGGATTTTGACAGAGGGCTTCGAGTCATAGGCAAAGATGCCGTGGCGTTCGCCGGGGGAGTTTTTTGTGACATAGTGTTTAGTGTCCGGTTGGGATGGGTAAGTGTTACCTTTACTTAGCCAAAGGGGTGGCTTGTTTGATATCTTGTAAGATGTTCCATCTTAATAGCTTTGTCTTTAAACTTGTGTGTGTACTTACCGGGATGTGTTCTGTATCTTTGGCAGACGGTTCTGGATTTCGGTGGGACAGAGTTCCCAGGGAAAGGTGTGGACTTTTTGGGTGACTTGACAATGAGTTGTTTTAAGTTAATCTGTAAGACTGGATTACTTAGTTAATTGATTTAGTATTATGTAAATCAAACGTTATGTTATGATGCAACTCTCTCATTTTCATTACCTGTTAGAATGGAGAGAGAGAGAGAGAGAGAGAGAGATGGGGTGATTGCCGGGAGAGAGAGAGAGAGCCTGTGTATGAAATGGGTGTGGGGGTCTGCCTTCCGTTTCGTGTCCACGCTTACCTTATGAATGACTGGAGGGATAATCCCCCATGTTTATAGTGGTGGCAGACGGTTTAAAAGGGGATATAGAAAGTCTTCTTTCTTTTTTATGCCTAGGAACGCCAATGTAGATGATATGAGTGGCCAGTTAGAAACATAAAAAGGGGTCGTGACTTAGCGATAGTTTTCGAACGACAAAGCTTTGTGGGATTGTGGAAAATCGTTAAAAACTGTTTAGTTTTTCAGTTACTTAGTGAGAAAGAATGAGAAAATATCTGTCTGTTAACTGTGCTAAAGGAGGAAGGATTTTTTATGGGACTCAGCATTTTTCCCAGAGAGTCAGCCAGAAGCAGTGAGCGCACCCAGTGTGACTTTTGCTTGTGCAATGACGAGATGACTCCGAGATACCCGTGCGGATATGTGTTTAATACATATCACTGCCGCATTTTACGAAGAATTTCGAGTTCCTTTTGTTCCCATTATGGAGTGGTGAGTGTTAAACTATTGTTTTGAGGGAGTGGGGTTTTTGTTTTAAATATTTATTTACTAATTCATCTATGTCTTTTCACCCTTTGTTGTGATAAAGATATCATAAATATATCTCCCGTAGATTCTGGGTTTTGGGTGTTCTTCAAAGGTAACCACTTCTGTGTGTGCCATGTATGTGTTTGCAAAAAGAACCACAAGTGGGGAACCCATTGCTACACCGTCCTTTTGCCGATATATTTCACCCCTATGTGAGAGGAATGTGGTTTCCTTTGTACATGCTTCTAGTATCTTTTTTAAAATCTTTTCGGGTATCGGTAATGGTGGTTTCTCAGAGCGTATATCTTGTCCATGATGATTTGTATTGTTTCATCCACTGGTACGTTAGTAAATAAATTTTCGACTTCCAGGGATGCTATGTCTTTGTCAGGTGCGGTGTCTTGCAATAGATCGATGAATTCCGTCGATGATTTTAGGAAGAACGTTGAAGTGGAGTGAATTCTGTAATACTACTACGACAGAGACCCTGTGCCGTGCAACAACAAGTGGAAAGAGGAATAGAAATGCATTCAAAAATAGGCAGTGCAAGGCATAGCAAAAAGCTTTCTGAGAAATGGAAAAGAAAAGAAAGCCGGGTACATTAACCTATCAGGAATAGAGTTGAATGAACACCAAAAGCAGTTACTAAATCTAGGCCTGAACTGTCATTACATACGAAGACCACACCCTGAATCCAAGAGGATTAATACAGAGGTATTAATCGATAAACTACTGCGACTGAAAGAAGAACGCAAAATCGAACTTGAACAAGAGTGCATCGCTGAATTACTGGGTGAGGCCAATAAAGCACGTGGTAACTACTTTAGTGGCATCCTCAGTCCACAGCTAAAGAAAGCTGCAAAAGAACTGAGAGAAAACGAAACCAAAATAATACGCAAAGGAGATAAAACTGCAGTGTACGTCATAATGAGTAGAGATGAATACAACACCAAAATGGATAATATACTAAGTGATAAGAATAAGTTTCAGCCACTTAAAAAAAGACTCAACAAATGACCTCAAAACGAAAATGATGAGACTAACAGAAAAAGCGAACAAAGAACAGAGAAGAGTAAGCTTTCCAAAAATCATCAGAGACTTTGCACCCGGATACTGCTACGGCACATAGTCCATGGTCCAGCTGGCTGACTGGTACCATCTAGAAGTACTAAAAGCCAGTTTAACCAGATATCCAGTATGGTATCCCGTTTCTAAAAATGCTTGCTGGACATTGGAACATTGTAGTTTTTTTGTGTTAGAAGGATTTTAAGTTTTTGCATGTGTATTGTAAAAATCACCAAATTTGCATTTTGTGGCAAATATGAAGTTAGTATTTAATCAAACAACTCAGATGTCAACTGTGAACCAAATACTTGAACAGACAAAGAAGAAAATGACTGCACTCAATCTACCAGAAGTTATCTGCATTTTTTATTAAGCCATGTACTCCAAGGTGGAGGTCGTTTGACAGAATCAGGAAGCCTTCCAGAACGTGATCTTGCGAATAGGAACCTTCACACAATATGCAATCTCCTGTCCATTCTGGGTAAGCAGTTTGGATAAGCTGGACTTCGAGATCTGGCAGTCGAAGCTGGAGTCATTGCAGAAGGGTCAATCAACAGTGTGACTGAAGGTCGACAGTACAACCGTGGTGTTCGACTCCACAAAATCATTTATGAAGCATTGATGCGCCTAATGCGGAAAGGTTTCCAAGAGTGGATAGAAGAAAATCACACGAACGACTTGCCAGCACTTCGATGCCTGATAAACCTTGCTACTGAAGTACATGCCCAAACCAACAACCAAATTTTGTCTGCACTCCTGGACGACACATCCACAAAACAAATGATTATCCGTTTTGCAGAAAATCAAGATGAACTTCGAAACACCCGTGGACCACTAGCATCATTCTGGATGTCCTTTCTGGATCTCGTGGAAATTCTGCTGGCTCTCATTCGTGCCCCCAGGGAAGGCAACTGGGTACTGCACCTTCATGGAATACGCATGATTCCTTGGCGATTTGCTTATGACAAGCAAAATTATGCCCGCTACCTATCGATATACCATGCTCAAATGACGAAACTCGAGGAAGATCATCTCGTGAGTTACCAACACCTTTTGGAAGGCAGATTCTCCGTTCAGCTGAGTGAGAACAACACATTTGGACGTATCCCAGTCGACCAAATAGTGGAAGTGACTGTCAATCGTGACACGCAGACACTTGGTGGGACAAGAGGTTTTAGCTTGAAGCCAACGGCAGTATCAAAGTTCTACCTGACTGGAGAACATTGAAGCACATATACATACGACAATTGCATGCTTTGGTTGAACTCAAAGATCATGGTTTTAACCATCCAGACCTAGTAGCAAACAAGGCAGCCCTGGCACGTAATCTTAAAGCACGAGTGACTTCAGAAGAACACATTGACTTACCTTCAGCTGCGATCATCGATGGCAGTCTTACTGATTGCAGAGGACACAAATGTCATGATCATCTCCCTTGCCTTATGCAGAAACGTTGGTTGCCAAATGCACATAAGATGTGGAACAAAAAACCGATCAAGACTGATCAGTATCAACAAACTTGCTGAAAGCCTGGGTCATGATATATGCAATGCCTTAATAGGTCTCATGTGTTCACAGGCTGCGACTCAGTCAGTGCTTTTGATGGTCAAGGAAAACTCAAAGGATTGAAACTCCTGCAACAGAACCAGAATTTCCAGAAGGCATTCACTACACTTGGTGAACATTGGCATGTGACTGACGAGTTATTTGATGCACTCCAGGAGTTCACATGCAATCTACAACAACAACAATAACAGCAACAATAACAACAACAAAGTGTACTGCAAATCATAATTTGCCCAAGTGTTCAGAGAAATATATTCAAATATAAGATCCATGGGCATCTTCAGTTACACAAATAACCTATTTCAGAAAAAAAAGTTATTTTATATTATAGCAAAGATCTAGGTGACACAAAAGTCATAGTGCTTCATATGAACTCTTCAATCATATAAATAGGTGTTACTGTAATGTAGCATCATTTCCAGAAAAGCCCGCAAACCGAAACATTTTCAGCACAGGGTGGTCCTCTTTGATTGCGAATTTCACATAAAAAGCTACAAGGTACAGATGTCCAGCAAACAGTTCTGAAAAGTAGACATGATCAGCTTTCAGAAAACATTGGTCTCATTTTGTACCTCTGATTAGTACCAATCGACAAAAAAATGGCCTCTGGCCCATGGACTAACAGTCAAGATCCACAAACAAGGAAACCCACTACGGCCCACTATATCTCAAATGACATCCCCAACTACGGCCCATTATATCCCAAATGACATCCCCTATGTATAAAGTGGCAAAGAAATTGAACGAAATTATAACGCCGTATATCCCTTCAACATTCTCGCTAAAATCATCGATGGAATTCATCGATCTACTGCAAGACACCACACCCGACGAAGACAAAGCATCCCTGGACGTCGAAAGTTTATTTACTAACGTACCAGTGGATGAAACAATACAAATCATCATGGACAAGATATACTGCTCTGAGAAACCACCACTACCGATACCCGAAAAGATTTTAAAAGAGATGCTAGAAGCATTACAAAGGAAGCCCCATTCCTCTTACATAAGGGTGAAATATATCGGCAAAAGGACGGCGTAGCAATGGGTTCCCCACTTGTGGTTCTTTTTGCAAATGCATACATGGCACACACAGAAGAGGTTACTTTTTAAGAAGACCCAAAACCCAAAATCTACGGGAGATATATTGATTGATATCTTTATCACAACAAAGGGCGAAAAAGACAGATGAATTAGTAAATATACTCCGAGCAAATTCTACATTAAATTTTACGGTAGAAAAAAGTAATGAGAAATTGCTCCCTTTTTTGGACGTCCTTGTGACCGTCCAAAAAAACAACAAATACAATACCACCGCATACATTTAAAAGACAGATGCTGGAGATGCTTAAATACAAGAGGGGAATGCCCAGATGCATATAAACGATCTGTGGTAAATGCATACATAAAACGTGCCATAACACACTGTTCGACGTGGAAAGTGACTAACGAAGAAATCAACAGAGTTCATATACATGATCCAGCTAGTTGTCAAAAAGAGATGAGAGGCTTTCCATAACCCGACCCCGAGGGACACAACACAAGACAAGACAAAGACAAGAAAGAGTGATATATCATCAGATATATACAACAAACACCACGAAGATGAAAGGAAAGCCATCCTTGGTATACTGCGAAGAGGAACACAAACACCCCCCCCCCCCCCCCCCCCCCTCCCCCCCCCCCCCCCCCCCCCCCCCCCCCCCCCCCCCCAGCACCATATAATAAAATAACACCGAAAATTACTGCAAGCCGAACCTTACGGCCTCACTGGTAATGAAAAATAGTACGTGGCCCCATCGACGGAGAAAGAGGTTGAATCTGATATAGTATATTTTTTGTCTGTGCTGACGAGCAATGTCAGTGCCCCCAAAAATGCTATGTCAGACACACAACCACTACACTGAAACGACACATGCAGGCCCGTAGAATCCAAGGCGCCATTCACCAGCACTTTGTGGATACCCATAATAAAAAACCATCCCTACAAGAATTTCTCACAAACACCAAAATATTACACAAGGAAGGCAACTACAGCCATTTATTAATATCAGAAGCAGTCAGCATCGCCATGCTACGCCCCAACCTTAACATCCAAGCAAGCAATGCCGTAAAAATCATTACCACCCCAATGTAGGAGGCAGCCCATTCAACCGCGTGGAACAAAACCACCACACGCGGACAGGAGCGCACACTGACATTCAATGAATTGAGCATATATATTTATGTATAATATGTTATAAATAATAACTAACTTTCAACTTTTCATATAACTTCTGTTGCTAACATATTTATTTGTTTGTCTTATTTTATGTTTCACTATAGTCTTTTGTAAATACTTAAAACTAGGTCTCTGACCACTGTACTACCTTTCCGTCCTCATGAAGTCACAAAACGCTTGCAGGTTCATATTTATATATTATGGGCTACTCTGCGAGCAAGAGCCCGTGCTGACATAAGGTCAGCTTAATCAAAAACAACATATTTGTATCAGTACGCTTGATAACGTCAATACGTATAGGTTGACGAAACAACTGTTCACATGTAAAAATACTGGAGTAAATGGAAGAACCCCATTATATGTCCATTAGTAACCTGAACAATGAAGTGAAGAAAATAATTAGAAAATATGAAGCAATTTTCAAAAAAAGCTGGTTAACAGTGAAAAAGCCATTCTATTCAATGAATGATATATATATATATATATATATATATATATATATATATATATATATATATATATATATATATATATATATATATAAATATATATATATATTCCAAGGGTGAGTATAGACAGGATATGATATATATATATATATATATATATATATATATATATATATATATATATATATATATATATATATATATATATATATTACCTTGTCTTTATCTCACCCTTGGAATATATATATATATATATATATCTATATATATATATATATATATATATATATATATATATATATATATATATATATATATATATATATATATATATATATATATATATATATATATATATATATATATATATATTCCAAGGGTGAGATAAAGACAAGGTATATAGGACATATATTATATATATATATATATATATATATATATATATATATATATATATATATATATATATATATATATATATATATATATATATATATATATATATATATATATATATATATCTATATATATTCCACCAAGTGAGATAAAGACAAAGTAATATATATGACACACACACACACACATATATATTAATATATATATATTATATATATATATATATTATATTGTATATATATATCTATATATATATATATATATAATTATATATATAATCAATATATAGATATATATATATATATATATAATATATATATATATATATATATATATATAGATATATATATATAGTTATATATATATATATATCATATATATATATATATATATATATATATATATATATATATATATATATATATATATCTATATATATATTCTATATATATATATCTATATATATATATATATATATATATATATATATATATATATATATATATATATATATATATATATTTATATATATTATTGATATATACTATATATATATATATATATATATATATAGATATATATATATATATATATATATATATATATATTAGTGCCCTCGTATTATATTAACAAACGAGGCACTGGGTTCTTCTTTTGATCTGCAAAGCAGATGTCAGTTGGTAAAATACCCTCATTCTTGACTCAATCTCATGACTGTGATGATATTCTTTAAGTTTCATTCAATTGCTTCCTTCTGATGTAGAGGTTGAGTCGTTGAAAACACAGAGTAAAAATATTAGATATATTATTCTATCTTACATCGAGGAGAGATGCAAAGACGGTTTTGATAGGTTTTTAAGCTAAGAGGAGAAGGTGAAGTCTGAATACATTCTTTTTACAAAATCATAGGAGCGCAAAACACTGCTCAAGATACAGACAGATGAATTAACAATAAGTAACAGGGTCAGTCACGTAGGCATGACTTCTCATGGGACTCATGGCAATTCCCCCAGAGAAGGCATGTTGATATTTACGTCAGCATTTACACACCAAGATGCGACGCCAAAGCTTCGTCAAAGCTTCGACAAAGCTTCGACAAAGCTTCGTCAAAACTTCTGCCGACCTCCTTGGTCTCTGGCCTAGTGTATCTTGTACATTACTCTACAGAATGTGAAAATACATTCAATTTTTAATGTAACCCTTACATATATATATATATATATACATATATATATATAATATATATATATATATATATATATATATATATATATATATGTATTATATATATATATATATATATATATAATATATATATATATATATAATATATATATATATATATATATATATATCAGTCGATGCAAGGTGAAGGACAATCCTTTATTCCCATTATTTGTACTTTATTGTCGCGACGTTTCAAGACATAAAAGTCCCATTATCAAGCTAAAAAAAAAGATAAAACACAAGTTAAAATCATAAACTCGGAATACATACTAAAAGATTAAAAAGTTTACAAATATAAAAAGCAAGTACAAGAGTAGGGAGGAGCAATACCATAAGGTGCTGTAAGCACAGACCGAGTGACAATTCGGGCCGGGTCAGCTTCGACTGAACTCACGAGAGATACAGAGGTGTTGAGGAAGACTGGGTGTTTAACTGCGGAACGAGTTGTTTAATGAAAAGTGATTCTAAAATAGCTAAATGATGTCGTTAGGGGATTGGCCTATAATTTTAAAATCTTTGTAATTCAAGTCATGTTTACATTTCTTTGTATGCTCGCGTATACATGAAAACTCAGGATTAGTTAATTTGACACCTGTTCTATAACTAACGCCTCGATGAGAATCTAATCTCACTTTGAGTAACCTCCGTGTGGAGCCGACGTACTTCCCTAGATTACATCTAGGGCAATTAAATAAATATACGACTCCTGAGGTCATCAGTGGACTGAGTTTCTCCTTGTGTTTAAACAGAGATCTGATATTCATTGGGTTGCAAGGTATTAGTTTTAATTCAATTGCAGGAAAAAAACTTTCTATTGACAGTTTCAATTCATGGTAGAAATTTTTTTGTTATGAATAAATGGGACTCTTGCAAACAATCGTAATTTTGGCACTGTTGGCATTTTAATTTTAGGGTGGAAGATATTGTTCAAGAATTTGTACAGGTGTTTATAAAAAAGTTTCGATGGAAAGCAATTGTCAGTGAAATATTGGTGGAGATAGGTTATTTCATTGTGAAAATGATTCCAGTTAGACGTTATGTTAAAAGCCCTATGAAAGAGGGTAGACATGGAGTATAGTTTAAAATTATAAAAACAGTTTGCTATAAAGAAAAAATTCGATCCCAGGCCGGTAAACGTTTCCTTTCTAAAAACCGTGGTGTTAAAATGATCATCATATCTAAAAACGGTTACATCCAAAAATGGCAGTTTATTTTCCTTTTCATATTCAATTGTGAAATTAATGTTAGGATGTATTTCATTGGCATAATCAAGAAATTTGTCAGCCTGATCTTTATCTCTGAACAGTAAGAAGGTATCATCCACATACCTATTATAAAATAATGGATGGTAGGCCAAAGGACAGTTGTCCAGTATGCGTTCCTCCAGGGAGCACATAAAAATGTTTGCAAAGGTGGGGCCCAAAGGGGATCCATCGCCATACCATCAACCTGAATGTAGGCTTTGCCATTAAAAACAAAGGCTGTGTCCTGCACAGCGAGCTCGAGCAATTTTCTAAAATCCGTAAGGTTAAAATTATTAAAAGTGGCATCTGGGTCAGTAAAATACGACTAACAATAATATCAATGGTTTCTTCTACCGGTACATTAGTAAAAAGAGACTCCACATCCATGCTAACCATAAATAAGTCTGAATCCTGGGGTAAGATTTTTCTTTAAAATGTTCTGAATTCTTACAAACTATAGATATTGGTAGTTAATGGTGCTAGGAAAGGCACAAGAAATTTGCAATTTTGTAATTGGAAGTGGTATAGGAGGTGAGAATAGGCCTCATTGGTATACCTTCTTTATGAATTTTAGGTAACCCATACATCACCATATGAGGCACCTGTGCTGATATAATGAAGTATAAGTATTTTCACTAATGATTTGAGAGTCTTTAAGGTATTTCAAAAAACGGTTGATTCGGTCTTCTATCTTAAAGATAGCAGAATATTGAGGTTCTCCTGTCTTTTTGAATTTAGATTCATCTCCCAAGATATTTTCCATCTTTTGTATGTATTCGTTTTTATTTAGTATTACAGTACCTTTTCCTCCCTTGTCAGGTTTTGTTATTGTTAGGTCTTTCGTTTCCCAACTACCAAAGGTATAGCTCAGAAAACTTTTAACAATTTAACTGCTCGTTGGACTCCATTCTTTTCTAAGAACGACTTGAATATTCTTAAAGAACTTGGGAAACGAAAAGACCTAACAATAACAAAACCTGACAAGGGAAAAGGTACTGTAATACTAAATAAAAACGAATACATACAAAGATGGAAAATATCTTGGGAGATGAATCTAAATTCAAAAAGACAGGAGAACCTCAATATTCGCTATCTTTAAGATAAAAGACCGAATCAACCGTTTTTTGAAATACCTTAAAGACTCAAATCATTAGTGAAAATACTTATACTTCATTATATAGCACAGGTGCCTCATTTGGGGTGATGTATGGGTTACCTAAAATTCATAAAGAAGGTATACCAATGAGGCCATTATTCTTCACCTACCTCATAACCACTTCCAATTACAAAATTGCCAAATTTCTTGTGCCTTTCCTAGCACCATTAACTACCAATATCTATAGTTGTAAGAATTCAGAACATTTTAAAGAAAAATCTTACCCCAGGATTCAGACTTATTTATGGTTAGCATGGATGTGGAGTCCTTCTTTTTTTTTACTAATGTACCGGTAGAAGAAACCATTTATATTATTGTTAGCCGTATTTTTACTGACCCAGATGCCACTTTTAATCATTTTAACCTTACGGATTTTAGAAAATTGCTCGAGCTCGCTGTGCAGGACACAGCCTTTGTTTTTAATGGCAAAGCCTACATTCAGGTTGATGGTTATGGCGATGGGATCCCCTTTGGGGCCCCACCTTTGCAAAACATTTTTATGTGCTCCCTGGAGGAAACGCATACTGGACAACTGTCCTTTGGCCTACCCATCCATTCTTATTTTATAATAGGTATGTATGATGACCTTCTTACTGTTCAGAGATAAAGATCAGGCTGACAAATTTCTTGATTATGCCAATGAAATACATCCTCTAACATTAATTTCACAATTGAATATGAAAACGGAAAATAAACTGCCATTTTTGGATGTAACCGTTTTTAGATATGATGATCATTTTAACACCACGGTTTTTAGAAAGGAAACGTTTACCGGCCTGGGATCGAATTTTTATAGCAACTGTTTTTATAATTTTAAACTATACTCCATGTCTACCCTCTTTCATAGGGCTTTTAACATAACGTTCTAACTGGAATCATTTTCACAATGAAATAACCTATCTCCACCAATATTTCACTGACAATTGCCTTTCCATCGAAACTTTTTTATAAACACCTGTACAAATTCTTGAACAATATCTTCCACCCTAAAATTAAAATGCCAACAGTGCCAAAATTACGATTGTTTGCAAGAGTCCCATTTTATTCATAACAAAAATTTCTACCATGGAATTGAAACTGTCAATAGAAAGTTTTTTTCCTGCAATTGAATTAAAACTAATACCTTTTTTTTTGCCCCCCCCAACCCAATGAAATAACAAAAAGAAAACAAAAAAACAAGAAAAAACAAAAATAAAAAAACAAAAGGGTCTGTTTAAACAACAACAAGGAAACTCAGTCCACTTGATGACCTCAGGAGTCGTATATTTATTTATTGCCCTAGATGTAATCTAGGGAAGTACGTCGGCTCCACACGGAGGTTACTCAAAGTGAGATTAGATTCTCATCGAGGCGTTAGTTATAGAACAGGTGTCAAATTAACTAATCCTGAGTTTTCATGTATACGCGAGCATACAAAGAAATGTAAACATGACTTGAATTACAAAGATTTTAAAATTATAGGCCAATCCCCTAACGAACATCATTTAGCTATTTTAGAATCACTTTTCATTAAACAACTCGTTCCGCAGTTAAACACCCAGTCTTCCTCAACACCTCTGTATCTCTCGTGAGTTCAAGTCGAAGCTGACCCGGCCGAATTGTCACTCGGTCTGGGGCTTACAGCACCTTATGGTATTTGACTCCTCCCTACTCTTGTACTTGCTTTTTATATTTGTAAACTTTTTAATCGTTTTAGTATGTATTCCGAGAGTTTATGATTTTGTTTTAACTTATGTTTTATCTTTTTTTTAGATTGATAATGGGACTTTTATGTCTTGAAACGTCGCGACAATAAAGTACAAATAATGGGAATAAAGGATTGTCCTTCACCTGCATCGACTATGTTCTACTGGTTTATAGAACAACCGCCTTCAATTTTAACTATATATATATATATATATATATATATATATATATATATATATATATATATATATATATATATATATATATATATATAAGATATTTTATATATATATATATATATATATATATAAATATATATATATATATATATATATATATATATATATATCATATATATATATATATATATATATTTTGCGGTGTGATTTTTTGCGTGCGAGTGTGTTACGAAAGATTCACTTACCTATTGGAGTTTAATCCTTAATGTATTGTCACCTTTCTCCATATCGTGTATGCGACAGCTGACAGACAACCCCTTATTACGGTATTAGCTGGACACGCCAAGGATACTATATAGCAACCAAGGCCAAGAGAAAGACCATGAGGTCTGCTTACTTCCTCTAAAGCCCCCAAGTAAGTGGAGCTTTGTCTACCTTCTTATTGCCTCAGCAGGTGAATTCTATTAACAGAAAACGTTAGGAAAGATTAACCATTATTATGATCGTTACGTTAAATCTCGCTATCCTTTTCATCTTGAACTTTCCAATTGTGTGCTGGTAATGAAAAATATCGTGGAAAACAGTATTTATTTATTACATATTGTAAATTACAGAGAGGTACTGGGGGTAGAGATGAGAAAAAAGTAGCGATAAAGAGAGAGAGAGAGGGAGAAAAGGAGGGAGGGAGACGGAAGGGATGGGATAGAGGAGAGTGAATGTTCGATTCAGTGTTCTAGTCCTGCTGATTCACGCAATTATGCCATTAAAAGTCAAGAGTCTCTCCCCCCAGTACCTTTCTGTAATTTACAATGTGTAGCTAACACCATTTGACAATGCACCATGTTACCAAAAATTAGCGGGAGGTCTCTCGTTCTCGTACAGTGTCAAAATGCCATTTCGATCAAACAATTAGCTTGAAATGGATAGTAGGAGATTTTTTTTTTTTTTAACTTGAGAACCATACTCTCTCTCTCTCTCCTCTCTCTGAAAAGATATATACGTAAATTATATCTCGATTCGAAATATTTCACTTTTAATACTCTGCTCCAGTATTACTTTATTTATGGCATTGGACACATTTGTGATCGTTATGTCAAAGGACTGTGCAAAGTGGTAATGATGAATGATTTGAAATATAAATGGTTTGGTAATATTAATTTTTGTTTCAATGACGTTTGGAAATTCGCTTTCATTAATTATGTAATTTGTTCAGTGATATCTCTTGCAGCATACGTAATCGGAAAACGATTATTAAAACAGTTATGAATTGTGTACTTAATGGGAGTGGAAATTATTATAAAAGTTATTATATGTATACGTTATGGGAATAGAAACGATTAAAGCAGTTATGATATGCATACGCGATGGGATTGGAAATTATGAAAACAGTTACGAAATTATATCTTTGGTAAGCGCCTGGGAGGACGCAAGCATGTGTTATACCTCAGATCTCATGCACAAATTAATTAGCGAGCGCCTCAGTGGCGTGATCGGTATTGTCTTCGCCTGCCACCTCGGTGGCCGCGAGTTCGATTCTCGGGCATTCCATTGAGGTGTGAGAGATGTGTATCTCTGATGATAGAAGTTCACGCTCGACATGGTTCGGAACTCACGTAAAGCCGTTGGTCCCGTTGCTCAATAGCCACTGGTTCCACGCAAGGTAAAAACACCATACAAACAAACAAACAAATTAATTAGCGAGTGAAAAATAATGCAGAGAAACGTGAAATGGTAAGGATTCCCGAAGCTCGTACTTGAAATAAACACCTGCATTTGTATTCAAATCCTTGCGAGGGTTACGGTGATTTACGCAACGATGTCAAAACAATGGGAAGGCCTTGGCACATAATATATAAGCTGTTTTTCAGGGAAGTTAATGTGTTTTTGAATTCATTCACGTATACGAAGCTTGCGCTTTAGTTTTTTTTGGGGGGCTTTAATACAGTTTTCACAAAGGTTTCGTATAAAAAAAAAACTAATGCTGAGTTAGAACTAATTTTATTTCGTACAGTATTATGAGTCAATGGATAGTCGGAAAGGAATTCTTGTTCATACTAGTATGTTTTATCGGAGGGAATATAGAAACCGGTTCTTTATTCTGAGTTCAACTAGGCCAAGGTCATTAAAGCACATAATGGTTTCTCTTTAAATACCAGTGACAGAGAATAAAACTCTAACATGCTGCCAGTACTGTAAATTCTCAACTTATTTCTTGAATATCGATGAGATGTGTCCTGTTTTCATACGAAAACCGCCGAACGCAGCAAACCAGTTCGAGCATTTATTTATTGTGGTTTTTATTTACTATTTGAATACGTAGTTTAACAATGATTGAAACGGCTTAAACATTTTCCTTGCTTTTTTTTTCATTCAAAAGATCGAATTATTCGGAGTGACAGTGGTGATTGTGTAGCAATGAGGTTCCATGGCTTTGCAATTTCCAACTGGTGATGTGGAAGAGATTATCTAATGTGTCCTCGCCACCACTGCTGTCTCGCTAATGTCAAATTTGCAATAGCTGCTGTAGAATTTATTTTCATTCTTGAGATGGTGCCATTTTTGGATATTCAGTATCTGCATATTTAAATACTTTAAATTGACTTATGATTGAAGTAGTCTGGAGTAGTCCTCTCTCTCTCTCTCTCTCTCTCTCTCTCTCTCTCTCTCTCTCTCTCTCTCTCCAAGGTATAATTTTGTCCTTTTGTTCTGTTGCCATTAGTATTTCAGCTATTCTTTTGAAATGTTTTGGAGTAATTTTATTTGGCAGTTTTTTCACATGTCTTAAAAGGTACCAACAACAGTCTATAATATTAAATAGTCGGTTGGTTGAATAACCTTAGGTCTTGCCGGTTAGAGACAGATGCAAAATACTGGATTCCTCGAAGATGCTGAACGAAAAACAACAGGAAAGGCTTACCGGTCGCACAATTGGGGTCAGTGACGCATTTCGAAGATCATGAGTTTCATGTAGTAGCGTGCATGCCTCTTGTGCGCCAATTGGTGAGTGTGTGTGTTCGTTATGAACAGAAAATGATATATAATCTAGAGGAAATATTGCAAAGGGGGACTCACTTAATTTGACTGATAGAGTGTGGAACACGCCAGAGAAGAGGTGTTGCAGGACCATCAGACAAGGTACCGTAGAACGAGAAACTTTGAAAAAGTTAACATTTGAAGTGACAATTACTTGAGTTCTAGAGAAAGGGAAGTTAGGTACAGCACACATTCTTTATTGACGAACTTTAATGTTTAGTGGTTTCATAATTATGGTCTCTTTATTTCAGATGGATTCGATGTCAACTTATGGGTTTTTCTCTTGAATAATTTTGACTGTTAATAAACAATGAATGTTTGGACACTTAGGGAAAAGGGGAAAAGGGGTACTTACTTAAAATATGAATTTTGAGGGACAGGAAAATGAATAGTTTAACGTTTCTCTTTGAGTCAGGTTTTAATCAATTTTATTCTATTTTCATGTTAGCTAATTTTGGGAAATAAAAAGTATATTTTTGTAACAACAAAGAGTTTGCATTAGCCTAGTTTGAAACTGATTTTCAGCCAACTCCAGCGATGGCATTCAACAGGAAAAAGGTAGGCTACATTATCAGTTAAATGTTTTGTTTTCATTTGTTTAAACGAGTGTCATTTGACCTCGTTAGAAATTTTTCCCTGTTAGAGATTTTTGGTGGTGATCTGCGGTTTTATGAGCCAAAGAGGTGGTGATTGTGGTTCATTTTGGTGTTATGGCTCTTGGGGGGGTGACACTAGTGCATTGTGGTTTTATGGGGCCCTATAAAGGTGTTGTATTTTGAGGTTAATACCACCAGTGGTTACATTTGTCGGTATTAATAACTGCTATGCATAATTCTTTTGAATTGTGGTTTTCTGTGGTTTATATCCCGATAGGTTGATTATTGGATTCTATATGCATGTGGCAGTATCGTAAATGAGTTACTTTGAGGTACATCGGTGGTCAAATGGCTTAGGATTTAGCCTGTGGGGGATATATTGTAATCTGTGGTTTTTTTGATACGCGTTTTGAGGTGACAACGAGGATCTCCTGAGGATAATTTTTGAGGAATGTGGGATAATTTTTGAGGAATGTGGTTCTATAGTATCAGTAAAGATTTATTGAGGATTCCCTTCGACGATTTAATAAATGATTTTTTTGGGCCATTTGAAGGAATGATGAATTCCGAGTTTATGAGTCTGACTAGACAAGTCCATAGTGCGATTTGAGCACATGCTGTATACACAGGTGGCCTAATGCTGACAATGCTGTGATGAGATCGATTGTTGATATTTTCTTTTGGAGTTGATTACTCAGAGATTTGCACCGTTTTCAGGAATGTCGATGATGACATTCCGTGGGGAAGAATTTAAGGGGTCAATTTGGGTCGATACTGATATGATGCGGCAGCAATTTGCGTGATGATACGTACTACATTATTATGAAAAAGCACTGGATTATATTTATTTTTCTCCTCATACATTTTGTAATGGGAAAAGTTAGATTATTATTACTATTTTTATCCCTACAAGTGAAACTTGTTATTGGGATTAAGCGGTATCTTTTTTATGGTAACTTTACATAGGATTTCTATTATAGAAAGGAGGTAGAATTTATCTTGGGATACCTAAGATAGAAGGGATATTCAACATTATTTTTGATGGAGGTTAGCTGTATAAACATTACAGGGATTTTGCTGCATAAACATTATGGGGTTTTTGATAGTACATTTGTCAGATACGGGATTAATAATGAGGGGTTAGTTAGTGATAATAATTCTCCCAATAAGTTTAATAGGGATCAGTATATAAAGACCATACTTTATTGAAGTATTTTAGTCCTTAATAATTGACTATGAGATTGGGTATATAAGTTTATGACAGATTTGTGTGTTATAGCAAGACTTTATTTGTTCTAAGATCATGTGAACTTGTCAAAAAGTCAGTTAGAACTTATTAATGACGAAACATGGACACACGATGACTTTAAAGAATTCCCAACTTCATGCGAGGGTGACGATGATAACAACTTTGGATCTACAACGTCAGAGGTCGGATCTTCACACGGGCGAAGTTGTTACGGATCGCCTTTGCATGGACGAGATGTCGTCGATGGATCGTCTCAGGATACATTCTGGGACAAATCAGGAGTCTACAATACTTCTACGAGGTGGGTGCAAGACACACTTGCATGGGAGTCAAGGGATATTTCAAGTTGGCAACGAGGTGTCGGTTACGATTCCTTCATCGAAGGACATCGAATCTACAGTTCAGCAATGGACATATTAGGATACACATACAGGGGTCGCAGACGCTCAACAATGCATGCAAAGTCGTTTCGAGATGGTTCACGCGCTCAGCCGGGATCTACAATTTTTCACAAAGGTGTTCGTGATACACTTACATGGGACCACGAGGCGGTTAAAGCTCCGCCTACACAGCAGACGGTTACGGTTCCACCGCTAGAAGATAACGATGGGGATGAATTCTTCTTCGACGAACGGTACACAGTTCCAGTGATTGCACTTATAGTAGTTATCTGTATAGGAGCTATCTTGCAAATATTATGAAACTAGTATATACCAGTAACCAATGTGGTGTGCGACACGGGTGTACAAAAGACAGAGGTGGCCGAGCATCTTAAAGGCACCAGCAACAGTCTATACTCTATAATATTAAATAGTCGGGTTGATAACCTGAGCTCTTGCTGGTTAGAGACAGATGCAAAACGGCGGATTCCTCGAAGATGCTGAAACGAAAAAGCAAACAGAAAAACTTACCGGCGCACAATTCGGATCAGTGACGCATTTCGAAGATCACGAGTTTCATGTATGTAGCGTGCATGCCTCTTGTGCGCCAATTGGTGAGTGTGTGTATGTGTTAGTAATGAACAGAAAATGACATAATCTAGGGGAAAAGCTGCAAAGGGGACTCACTGAATTTGATTGATAGAGTGTGGGACACGCCAGAGAAGAGGTGTTGCAGGTCCATCCGATGAGTAGTTACCATAGAATGAGAAACTTTGAAAAAGTTAACATTTGAAGTGTCAATTACTTGAGTTCTAGAGAAAGGGAAGATAGGTACAGCACACATTCTTTATTGACGAACTTTAATGTTTTAGGGTGTCATAATTATGGTATCTTTATTTCAGATGGATTCAAAGTCACTTTATGGGTTTTTGTCTAGACTAATCTTGACTATTAATAAACATTGAATGTTTGGACACTTAGGGGAAAAAGGGGTACTTACTTAAATATGATTTTGAGAGGAATATGATAATTTAACGTTTCTTTTACGAGTCAGGTTTAATCAATTTTATTCCATTTCATGTAAGCTAATTTTAGGAAATAAAAGGTATATTTTTGTAACAACAAAGAGTTTACATTAGCTTAGTTTGAAACTGATTTTCAGCCAACTCCAGAGATGGCATTCAACAGAAAAATATTAGGCTACGTTACTAGTTAGATGTTTTGTTTTCATTTGTTTAAATGAGTGTCATTTGACCTCGTCAGAAATTTTTCCTTGTTAAACATGCATTGCAAAGGATAATTTTGCCATGTGTTATTCCCTCAGTTTTTTTCTGTTCAAGAAAATGAGCTAAAGAAAAAAAATTATTGTTTCCATTCATTTACTCTACATAAAAACACATTTTATTACGATAATTATAGGTAGTCATGTTTTTTTAAACGACACTAAAAGGCATTCATTTTATGTCATTTCAGAGGTATATTTAATTATGCATGTGTCATGAGTATAAATTTTGTGGTCATTTATCTATACTGACATAAAATCCCTATATTTATTTCCTATGTCAATTATTCAGGCACGTCTTTTATTTCATTGACTTAAATTTTCACCAACTTTCATTTTTTGAATAATGAATTGTCTAGGAAACGGATTTTTAATTTCAGTAAAATAAAAGGGTCCAAACTATTGTCATTGCAGGGTTTGTTTTGAAAATATTGTTACCTGATTTCCCCGGAAGTCATGAAAATTTTTTTTTTTTTAATTACTTGTATTTCATAAGTATTGTAAAGCCATCTTTATCGTTTAAAGCACATGGTTTGGAAATATATATGCAAATAGGACAGTTTAAGTGTCTGGCTCTCCACCATTGGTTTACTCTCCTTCCTCAATGAATGCCATGAAAATACCTGCTCTGTGTATTTCTACAGAGGCCGATTTTGTCTCTTTTTCCTAAGTGGAAATCCTCAAGTTTTTATCTAGTCATCCCCAGAAGCTGGTTCTCCATCTAGCCTTATCGCATGGGTTGCTTTCTGTCGAGTAAGGTCATTTAATTCTTGGTCTTTTGGGTGTGCGTATTTTCTCTAATTTGTATGTTATATCTTACCTGTTTATCAATTAACGTGACCTTGTATTGTTACTGACTTTTTTTTTTCATCTTCAGATTCTTTTATGGTTTTTTTCAATGCGCATTATATCATTTCTATCCGAAAAGTTTAATTGTCCAGTTCCATCTCTGCAATGTAACAAGATAAACTAAAATCGGTAAAGAAAATCTTTTCCTATCAACGTTTTGCCTCCCCTTGTTTCCTTTCTCGCTTTGTTAAACCTCGAATATACATAGTATCCCTCCCTCTCTCTCTCTCTCTCTCTCTCTCTCTCTCTCTCTCTCTCTCTCTCGTAAGTAGCCATCTTGCTTGGTGAGACGTACCCGCGTGAAGTCAGATTAATCAACAGATATCACAAGTTTAACATACGACTAGAATTGAGAAATATCTAGAAGTGTTCGTGAACTATCGGTGATAAGATTAGTGTGAAAATAGTAGGATAAAGCGTCTTCTAAGTTAGTTTATCAAGTGTATACTATAAATCAGAACAAGATGGCAGTAAGTTCCAACTGCGGGAAGAGTGGCGTAATTTGGCGTGTTTAGCAGATTCGCAATACGATGAGGTAGCAGGAAGGGAACTGGCATTTCTCATCTATGAAATCAGCAACACCAAAGTCCTAACCAAAAAAGATACAAAACTTCATAGATATATTAGAAGGATATAATCCTTCAAACTGGAACAAATCTAATGAAAACATCTTGAAAATAATTGAAGAAGTTCCAAATAAAATCCAAGTGGTCAAGAGACTCATAAAGAAAATATACATAAACCAACATATTCCGACAAAGAAAATGAATAAGTGAATCTTGTGAATATCCTAATTGATGCATTAGGAAAAAGAATGCCAAAAGCATGCAAACTGTGTAAGGTTTGGTATAGCATAGTCAATCCACAAAACCTAATCAGAAAATGTGCTGCATGCAACATTCCGACCCATCCACAGTCGTGCTGAGGTAATACAGAAATGTTTGAGGAAAAGATACACAAGAATTTTTTTGGTTCAACATGTCTATCAATGGAATAGACAATGTTATTAAATCAAGATTGAATGTACAAATAGTTGAGGATGAAGAAGAAGAGGAAGAGGAAGAAGAAGAAGAAAAAGAAGAAGAGGAAAACGGAAGAGAAGTAAACAAAAATGAAATGACAGAAAAAAATAGGAAAACAAAGAACAAGATAAAAGTATGGATGCAGAGATACTCATTGATACTACATATGAGGCAATAAAGCAGCATACCTACGAAGAAATAAATTACGATATGACAACAGAAAAGCAAATCCCGAAGAGGCTCTACCCAGATCTATACAATGACGGGAAAGAGGAAAAAATAGACAAGAAAGACAAAATCTGCAACCTTTTGAAAAGAGGGAATTGCAGATTTGGAGAAAGATGTTACTACAAACATCCTAAGATATGTCAAAACTATGAAATATATGGTAAATGTGCATACTTAGATGGATATGGGGATGATTGCAGAGATCTGCATCCAAAAATATGTAAAAACCTAAAAGAAGGAAAAGGATGTAAGTTCGACAAAAAATGCAAATATATGCACCCTGTAGCCTGAATCATAATCAAATAAATAACCAACCAAGTAATAAAATCCAAAATAAGAAAGACAAATAAAGAGAGAAATCAAGAATATCAGGTAAAAGAGAAAAGCAAACCACAATGAGATATGCAGCAGGTGTCAGCAAAAAATTTCAAAGCATCAGCTCCGAAATTCTACTCAAGAGGATATTGCAGAAACGGAGGGAAAATTGGCAGATTCAGACACAAAATGAATAATTATGATGAAGGAAGATCAAATATTATGGAAAAGTTGGATTTTTTAATGTCAGAATTTCTGGAAATGAAAAAAAGAACAACATACCAGAACAGGAAAGAGACATGGGAAAATCCTTATTACTACCAGTATTAAATGAAGGAGAAAACACGCAAACCATCATAGTGATGAATGCGCAGGGTTTAGTTACGAGTAACTCAAAAAGAAAAATAGAGTACTTAGAAGAACTAACCCAAAATGAAAAGAAATAGATATAATGAATATAAGTGAAACCTGGTATTCCCAAGAGACTGGGAATGATGATCAAATAAAAGGGTTCCAAACTTATAGATCAGATAGAAAAAATAGGAATCAAGGGGGAACCGCAATATATGGGAAAGACAGAAAAACAAGGAAAAATATATGAGAAATATAGTAACTCAGAATGTGAACTAATAGCGGTAGAATTTGAATCTGAAAAATTGATGAAACATAGTAATATATAGACCTCCTAATACTAAAGAGTTTGACTTAATAATTGAAAAATTGGATGATATATGTAGAAATCACAAGGACTGGACTTATTCTCCTATCTGGTGACTTCAACTTTCCTTTCGTAGAATGGAAAGAACGAATAGGAGGAATTGTGGTTGTACTTAAACATATAAAAAAGAGAGTAATAGTAGTGCAGAAGATAAGAGGCAATTGAAAAGCTATTAGATATGCTACTAGAATACAACATTCAACAAATAAATCACCTGCCAACAAGAAAGGAAAATACTTTAGACCTAGTATTTGTGAACGAGATGAATTATGTTAAAGAAATAATAGTTTATAATGCGAATATTTCAGACCATAATGTCATAGAATTTACAGTTCATTCCAAAGCAAGTGAAAATAGAGATAAGCAAGAAATGAAAAAGTGGGAAGGATATGGAAAATACAACTTCTACAGTAAAAAATATAAAATGGTCAGAAATTAATGAAGAATTAAACAAAGATTGGGATAACATTTTTCGTAAGTGATGACATAAGGGTAAATACGGAGATATTATATAAAATATTGGAGAAAATAGTGGAAAAAATATATACCGAAGAAGAAAAGTAAACATCATTCATGCATACAAGAGACAGAAGGATCTTGTTCCAGAAAAATCAGAAAGTGGAAAAAAGGTCTTGCAAAAGAAAAAAATGCATGGAAAGTTATAGAACTAAAAAGTAAGATAGAAAATGCAGAACAAAG
This sequence comes from Macrobrachium nipponense, assembly GCF_015104395.2. NCBI lineage: Eukaryota > Metazoa > Arthropoda > Malacostraca > Decapoda > Palaemonidae > Macrobrachium > Macrobrachium nipponense. The sequence goes on along the minus strand of NC_087202.1, from coordinate 60,871,127 downwards.
ATTATACAATCAAAAGAAAATGAAAAACGGGACTTGGAAGAAAAAACCCTATTAAATATCAAGGGCAAAACCCCAAACTATTATACTCATGCGAAGAAGATGAATAAAAGAAGAATAGAATAGGCCCTCTGAGAATTGAAGGGAGATTAACGAATGAAAAAAAAAAGGAAATTTGCAACATACTGGCAGAACGATATAAGAGAGAATTCACCCCGAGTAATAGATAATGGAAGATAATGATATAGAAGTAAGGGATGAAAATAGTGAATATTTTTTTGTGTTTAAAAGCCCCACGGACATATAGATATTAATGAAGCCTGATATTGTGCAGGCTATTAATGAAATTAAAAATGGAGCTGCTGCAGGGCCTGATGGAATTCCTGCTATTTTGTTAAAGAAAGTAGTTCATTCTATCGCAAAGCCACTTGCAATATTATTAAGACAAAGTGTAGATACAGGCAAGATTTATGATGAGCACAAATTAGCATATATTACCCCTACTTTCAAAAGTGGATCAAGACTAGAGGCAAGTAATTATAGGCCTGTGAGTCTAACATCACATATTATGAAAGTGTATGAAAGGGTAATGAAGAAAAATATTATGAAACATTTAATAAAAAATAAAAAAAAATTTGTTTATAAAGGACAACATGGTTTCGTACCCGGAAAAAGTACACAAACCCAACTGTTAGTCCACCGTGAGAACATATTCAAAAATATGAAAAGCGGAAATGAACAGATGTGGTTTATTTAGACTTTGCAAAAAGCTTTTGAATAAACGTAGACCATAAATAATATTAGCGAAGAAAATTAGAAAACACAATATCGTGGATAAGTAGGAAAGATGGTTAAAAGAATTTTTACACAACAGAAAACAGATAGTTATTGCAACGACGAGAAATCGGATGAAGTCAAGGTAATATCCGGTGTGCCGCAAGGTACGGTGTTAGCTGCAATACTGTTTGTTATTATGATTGAAGACATAGACAATAATGTGAAGGATTCGGTAGTGAGTAGTTCGCAGATGACACAAGAATAAGTAGAGAAATTACTTGTGATGAAGATAGGAAACGCTCTACAAAGAGACCTTAACAAAGTATATGATTGGGCAGAGGTAAATAGGATGGTATTTAACTCTGATAAATTTGAATCAATAAATTATGGAGACAGAGAAAGAAAGCTATATGCATATAAGGGATCCTAATAATGAGACCATCACAAATAAGGAAGCAGTTAAAGACCTTGGTGTGATGATGAATAGGAACATGTTATGCAATGATCAAATAGCAACTCTGTTGGCAAATGTAAAGCAAAAATGGGAATGTTGTTACGGCACTTCAAAACAAGAAAAGCTGAACACATGATTTTATGCTTTATAAAACATATGTTCGTAGTCCACTTGAATATTGCAATATGATATGGTACCCACACTATCAAAAGGATATTGCACAAATAGAGAGTGTACAAAGGTCCTTTACAGCTAGAATAAAGAAGAAGTTAAGGACCTAGACTACTGGGAAAGACTACAATTCTTAAAATTATATAGTCTAGAAAGGAGAAGAGAACGCTACATGATAATTCAGGCATGGAAACAGATAGAAGGAATAGCAGAAAATATCATGGAACTAAAAATATCAGAAAGAGCAAGCAAGCAGTAGTATTAATAGTGCCCAAACTATACCAGGAAAAATAGAAAGCACACAGGACATTAATCCACTACGCACCAGCATCGATAATGCAGCGTCTATTCAATGCGTTGCCAGCTCATCTGAGGAATATATCAGGAGTGAGCGTAGATGTGTTTAAGAATAAGCTCGACAAATATCTAAACTGCATCCCAGACCGATCCAAGATTGGAAGGATGCAAAATATACCGGAAGATGTACTAGCAACTCTCTGGTAGACATTAGAGGTGCCTCACACTGAGGGACCTGGGGCAACCCGAACAAGATGTAAGGTCTGTAAGGTAAGGTAAGGTCTCCTGTGCCTGTTTGTCTGTCTGTCTATATTCGAAGTAAGTGAATAGAAGGGTTCCTTTTAACGTCCTTATCATAAATACTGCGTTACTGCTTTGTGCTGAATGAACGCAACGGGAAATAAAAATTTAGTTTGTACGCGTTTAAGAATTTTTACGGCAATTCTATTTATCTGTATCTTCCAGGGGCGTGAAGATAATCCCAATGTAGTATAATTTATGCCAGTTCTGAGAGAGAGAGAGAGAGAGAGAGAGAGAGAGAGAGAGAGAGAGAGAGAGAGAGAGAGAGAGAGAGAGAGATAAATTTCATATGGTCAATTGCAGTTATGTTAAATTATGAAAAGCTACAACCTGGATGTTTTATATCTGACTACGCTGTTTGTCTCTAAGAGCAGAGCTCTGTTTAAACGTTTGTTGCTGGGCTCGAACAAGGTGTTTTATTTGTTTTTGAGTTGTTGGTGGTTAAAGTAACGTTGTTTTTCTTCTTTTGTTCTAGCACTATTTTATATAGTGTAATTCTGTAACACGAAACCTAGACACGTCGTAGAGGCTGAAGATCTATAACCCTGGTGTTCTAGCTGAATATTAGTGTTTCGTTAAGACCAATTTCATTTCATGAATTGTGTGTATTTTTTTTTAGATCGCCTACATTCTAAATTGAATCTACTAAGGTGACTCAGGCTTCTTTCTTGTAGGCTAAAAAGTATAGAGAATGCCTCGGGCGAAAGAGTTTGGAAAGTTATTCCCTCATACATTTTTCATTACTTCGTTGAATGTTGAGACTTAAACAGATGAATGCATTTGAAAGACTCAGAACTGTAAACAATTTTTATTATAAAGGCTTAGAAACCTGCAGGACAACGTTTTACCTTTTTCGGGGTTTTGAGGATGTGACAAGCTTTTGTTGTTTATCAACTTCCTCGAGAAAAGCGGGAAACTGTGGAAGCTTCCAAATTTGAACATTTTATCTCGATTCAGCTCCGTATCATCATTGTTTTCTTCAAACATTTTTATAACTCCATAAGCCTCTACGAATAACTCAACTGCCTTGCAGTCTGACAGCTTAGATGAAGTAAACGTTATTAAAACGACCACAGCTCCAGAGATTGCCATCAGTTGTATGAATGACATTCCTTTTATTCGACCCCCGCCAACCCGACCCTTACAGGAAAGGATAAACAGGAGTGGTGAGTATTGTGACACGTGCAGATTCTTATTCTGGGAGTTGTCATCTTTAAAATTCAGAGAAAGGCGGGAACATTTTAAATGATGGGAAATCATATAC